>NW_020271718.1:2162799-2198738 GCF_003268045.1 Sipha flava | reverse complement strand
GAGACCATCTATAGACCTACAATTGGATTACACAGCGCTCACGAACAAAGCAATGATAATGGCCAGAGAAGTATAGCTTTTGCAACCTCAAGGAACATGACCATAAGCAGCACTTTCTTTCCACACAAGGATATCCACAAATATACGTGGAAATCACCTGATGGAAACACATTTAACCAAATTGACCACGTGGTCATTGACAAAAGATTCAAATCAAGTATTTCGGATATAAGAAGCTATCGAGGAGCGGACTGTGACTCAGATCATTTTTTGGTCATTACGAAATTCAGAATTAAGCTGAAGAAGGTTCAAGAAGCAAATAATAGAATACCAAAATACAATATAGAGAAGCTTAGAGAAGAAGGAGAAAATCAAAAATACGTAGAATCGCTCACAGAAAAGTTAAGGGCAAACCAAACGGACAAGCTGGAAACAAGTGGTAAGTGGACTATTATAAGAAATACTATAATCGAAGCTGCAAGAAAAACACTAGGCGAAGCCAGAAAGCAAGCAAAGAAATGGTATAACAATGAATGCCAAAATGCAGTACTAAAAAACAAATGATTACCGTCAAAATTATCTGAGAAATCTTTCAGCAGAATCCAAAGAACTATTTGAGACAGAACGAAAGAGATGCAAACAAGTTATACAGAGGGAAAAAAGAAAGTATATGAACGAGATCATACATAACACAGAGCAGGATTACACACAAGGAAGAGTCCGAAATTTCTTTACAGCAATAAAAAGACACCAAAAGTACAACCCAACATTAAAAGCCATAAAAGATAAACATAATAGAATATTATTGGACCCGCAAATGAAAGCATCGAGGTGGCAAGAGTATTTCGAAGAGCTGTTGAATGGAGAGATACCAGCTACACCAATACCAGCATGGGAAGATCAGAGAGCTGAACAAGAAGTTAAGGATATATCATTGGATGAAACATTAAGAGCCATAAACCGACTGAAAAACTGGAAAGCCCCCGGGTCAGACGGGATACCAGCTGAGCTTATAAAGTATGGTGGCTTAGAACTGCACAAAACGATTTATGAGTTATGCAATCGCATATGGAATGAGGAAATACTACCTGAAGAATGGAACAAGGTTATAGTCATCCCGGTACATAAAAAAGGAGATAAGATGAGCTGCAACAACTATAGGGGGATATCGTTATTAAATACAGTATATAAAGTTTTTTCAAAAATTTTATTAGGACGATTAGAACCACTGGCTGAAGAGTGTATAGGAAACTATCAGTGTGGCTTTCGGAAAGGCAAATCCACAATAGACCAACTCGCAACTATAGAGCAGCTCCTAGAAAAGAAATACGAGTACAGGCAAAACATATGGCAAGTATTTGTAGATTTCAAAAAAGCCTATGACAGCATACATCGTGACAGCTTATACAATATAATGTATGAGTTCGGCTTTCCTATAAAACTCATATCACTGACAAAAATGTGTATGAACGGAACAAGATATCAAGTTAGAGTGGATTGTACATTGTCCGAAGAATTTGAAGTGATAACAGGGCTCAAGCAGGGTGACGCACTGTCGCCAATACTTTTCAACATAGCATTAGAAAAAGTAATACGCAGTGTACAAAGTAATAAACTCGGAATTAATATTGGCAAAACCACGCTAGACGTATTAGGTTTTGCAGACGATCTGAATTTAGTAGGAGAAAACAAGGAAATGATTGTGCGAAATACCAAAACACTCATACAGGAAGCAAAAAAGATTGGTCTAGAAATAAATGAGGAAAAAACAAAAATAATGGAAACGTTGCCTGAAAAAGATGAGGAAGATCTTACAGTAGATAATTACGTATTTAAGAAAGCACATAGCTTCAAATACCTAGGTGTAACAATCACTGGTAACAATGACTGGGACACTGAAATAACTAGTCGCTTGCTCAAAGCGGAAATAACTTTCTTCTCACTAATAAAATTTTTTAAATCAAAACTTTTCTCTAGAGGAACAAAGGTACGACTATATATAAGCATTGTAAGACCAACGCTAACCTATGGATGTGAGGTATGGCCGACGACAGTACAAATCGAACAAAAACTCAGAAGTTTTGAGAATAGAGTTTTAAGAACAATATGTGGACCGTTTTTTGATTCTGAAATAAACAGGTGGCGTAGAAGAAAAAACAAAGAAATAAGAGAAATCACCTAAGTACCTCCCATAACAAGTCATATAAAGGGACAGAGAATACAATGGTTTGGACACGCAATGAGACGAGACGAAACAAATGAAGTCAGAGCAGCAATTGAATACAAGCCAGCAGGCAGAAGACCTAGAGGCAGACCGAAGAAACGATGGATGGATGGAGTGCAACAAGATCTAGAGAGGTTAGAAGTAACAAATTGGGAGGAGAGGATACAGGATCGTGATTATTGGAGAACAGTGACAGTGGCAGCCAAAACTCTTACAGAGTTATGAAGGCACAGAAAGAAAGAAGAAGATGCTTTATGTTTATTCCAAGAAGTTCAGTTTTAATAAATGTATGAATAGAATGGAAATTAACACTTGTACATTATAATTTGGACACAACTGGTTTTAGAACAGAAGAATAATAAGCAATTACTTTTTAACTAATCAAAAAATTACAATTTGATACGGCTGATGAAAGTTGGAATGCATAATTTGTTGTAATAGCATTAGGTTCTGAACTAATAGATAATTTTTCTACAACAGTTTTGATTTCAATGAAATTTTTATCAAATGTATACATTTGTACTTTTCTAACCAACGTATCTCACAAGATAATAAAATATTTGGAATAAATTTTTTCTCAAAATATTTTCTCTAAAAAACTTAATTATTTATTTTACAGTACCAATAGTATTTCTGATTTCAGGAATTGAATTTTGATCGTTAACTTAAGAAAGCACAACGAATATAATAAGCAGTTAGATATATTTTTTGTATAATTGCCTGTAGACCATTTTCTTTACCATTCATGGTTGAACAACCATCAAACCCTAGGTCAATAAGTTTCAACGTATTTAAACCATATTTTTTCTGTTGATTCTATTATATTTCTTAATACACATTCTGCATTTAAAACATGCATTTCACCAATAAATTTCTCATGCACTATATGATTAATATGAATATATTTTACACCAATAGATGACTGTTACTTTTCTGGAATATCTGCTATTTCCATCATCCAGTAAAAAAAATGCAACTAAATTATTGACTTGGGATACAATATCATTACAAATTACTTGACCACAAACTTTAATAATTTCATTTTGAATTCTATGTCGTACATATTTGGATTTCCCAGAGATTGTGTCAAAATGGTTCGATAAAATATTATCACCTGAATCAATCCGAAATTTCAATAAATCACCAAAATTACCTTTATCAGCAGTGTTTCCTAAAAGAACGATATAATGTTGCTCACAAAACAATATTGATTTTATGATTGGTCTCAATTTTTTTCAATTATCTTCTACTTCTTTATATACTGTATAATTAATTTGCTGAATAACATTTTTTTTTTTTTTTTTTTTTAATTGTATTAGTATATTGAATACTATCTATCTGTAACTTTTGAATCATTATGTATCACTGTGTTTTTTTGACTCTTCAATAATCTAATAAAATGTTGTGAATGGTCTAACAATAAAAGAACCTTGTTTACCTCTGCGCACAATAGGTTTGAATAAAATGCAAAATTTACAAAACAAATAACCCTTTTGTGTTTAGGCGAATATACATTTCGAAGTACTTCAAATTAAATGCACGTTTTAAAATTTGATGCCATGTCATTTTTAAAATTATAATTTACAGTCGGTTTGTATCGTGTGTCGCGTCGCAATCGTGCAGTATCTTACATTACACATATGTATACATATAATATTATTTTTTACATAATTCGTGGACCGTTTATTCACAACCGTTTGTTTTTGTTTTTCAGCTGAGAAGATTGTTCGTCGCTGGGCACCGCTCATATGGCTGGCACCGGACGAACAGTTTCTGCCAGGTTCCGTGTCCGATTTCTTGAACCACGTGACGCCGAGACCACGTTCGCTGGCGGACGTGCAACAGCATATCAAAGTGCCTATGGGGCCGGATTCACAGACGTGGTTCCTGGTCACCAAGTCTGAAGTCGGTGAGTCTGGGTATATGTACCCGTAGCAGAGCTGAATACGGGAAAACAATTAGGGGAATGGGGGTTGAAAAAAATGTACAATTTCGATAAACAACATGCTTTATTACTCAATATATAATATATATATATTTAAAAAATGTATTTGTAAATCTCGTAGGGTATTTTAAAATACCAAATATTACAT
This sequence comes from Sipha flava, assembly GCF_003268045.1. Taxonomy (NCBI): domain Eukaryota; kingdom Metazoa; phylum Arthropoda; class Insecta; order Hemiptera; family Aphididae; genus Sipha; species Sipha flava. The sequence continues at coordinate 2,194,421 of NW_020271718.1, read as the reverse complement.
TTGTTGGTCGTTTCATGTTTTCATAACATTTTTTTCTGATATTTCAGGGGGATCAACCCCGAACCACTTTCTTCTCCTACGTTCGTGCCTGATCCGTAGTGTATACCCGAGGCCGATAACGCACTGGAAAAACGCGATAAAACCGCGTCGGACAGTGTTAGTCGAACCGACACAGTTATGTTAAATATTTCACGCGTAAAAATCGCCATGCATTGCATGCGCACACTGACGACGAAAACCTTTTTACGTGAAGCATACGTGTAAAGTCATGACCGATGCATTCGTCTGCAGTGTCTCAGTTTTTCATTAGTCGCGTTTGACGACGTTGAATCTTGCACATTTCCCTTTCAATGTAATATTATACTGATTCATTTTCTGATTCTTCCCAATCTTACCGTTAAGCGTACCTGCACCGGATACGAATCGTAATCCCTTCGGTCAAATGTCTCTTGAACGGCTAATAAGGTTTTGCTACGTTTTGTTCACCCAGTGGCCCACGGCTTATTCCGGAAAAAAATACCGTTGGTGTGTAAAAGACACGGTTATGCTCTTTCAGCAATGCGCGTCCGCCTCCAACGTAGTATACCACGCGCATTTATACACGAGCAATATAATGTGTCCGTATAAAAGCGAACACGTCATCGTTGGCGAGTAACCGATTGTGCGAAACGCGCACGCCACGATTGTGTAACATTTTTTTTCCTTCTATTATTATAATCATTTTTTTTTTTTTTCGTCTTTTCTTTTTTTCCCCGAGCGAAAAAATCAACACTCACGAGAAACTCGCGGTGCGGTATCCGATGGGATGGGTGAGGAAAGACGTAACAGTCGTTATATTATAACACATGTTTTCGAAACGGATGTATATATTATTCAGTTGTTTAGCGGTTAGGTACACGTGCCTATTTATGTTATAACCGGATTGTCGAACACGTCATGTCTCGTGGAGTATGTGCATGTTTACGATTTTTTCGTTTTCGCGTCGTACGCGTCATCGCAAGAATGGGTCTAATCGTTTTTGTAACACTTGGCGCATGGTGTCATCAATATTTCCATAATTCACGTGTGTGCGGGTGTATGCGCCGAGTCCGGTGATGTAGAATGACCGAAACTGCGACGTGCGAATCGTTCCGATAGCGATTTTATGATTACGTAACACTTTCGATTGTACCTGAAACATGATACAACGTGATGCTCGGAAAACCGTAGTAATCGCATAGACTTTTTGCCCTTATTATATTTCACCCGTTTGTGTTGCGAACGGACTGTGCGTGTTCTCCTAGTGCTCAAGGACGTGACGTAGGCGCCCACATTGTCGGGGTGGATTCGCAGAGACCACCCCGTCCAAATCTTATGGTAAAACAAAACCAATTCGATAACTGTAAGACGTTCAGAAAAAAAAACCTCTACCATAAGGACATCGCATTGTGGCCCTACCTGTCCTATGGTTGCACATCCGTATTCATATAAAGCTAGGCTAGGGTTGTCATACGTCCTGGTTTTACCGGGACACTACCGGTTTTTAACCAAGTGTCCCGGTGTCCCGAAAAAGTGTTTCAGGACAGCGATTTGTCCCGGTTTCAAAATTTTACTCAATAAAATATCAAGAAAATTGAAAACAAAAGAAAGGATCGGTTTCTCAAGGTAGAAATTGAAAATCTCGTAACAAAATTTGAGGACGAGGAATTATCGATAAAACTAATTTTGAAAGTTAATGTGATGAATTTTATGTACTGTGTTACAACTATTTAAAAAAATGGAATAATTCAAATCAACATGTAACTAATTTAAAATCAATGTTATGGATAACATTGGCCCCAAAGACAATGTTAAATTGGGAAAAAAAACAAAAAATCAGTAATCTTTATAAACGCTATAATGTCAAACAATCATAATTTTGATGAATAAATGTTTTTTCGAACAATTCAAAATGTTTGAAACAAAATGACGAGTAGCATTGTCAAAAAATAGAAAATAATTGGACATATATTTTCAAAATGTTTACTGATAACAATCATGCGTTTTCTGAGCTATTAAAAGTTGTTGAATTAATTTTTGTTTTATCGGATTCAAATGCTCTGATGAACAGCACATGGACAAATTCAAGATTATAACTACATATAAAAACGGTATATTATAAAAACGTGCTTCAATAATACATCTTATGAAGAATTCTACAACCAAAGTTTGGGAAACAAGTCTTCATTAAAACAAGTTTGTGGATCACTCAAATATATAGTAAAATCAACAGAAGAAATTCTGGACCCCAAAAAATTCAAAGACTAAGAATATGAATTATTATAATGATGATTATTATTATTATTATTATTATTATATTGCTTCTATACATAATTCATTAAAATATATATATATATTTTCTTTTTTCGTATGGCGATGTATATATATTTATAATATTATATATGTATAATATTTATCCATTCAAAAAGTCCCGGGTTCAGAAAAATATAATCTGGTAACCCTAAGCTAGGCGGCAGGGTCGCGCATCGGACAACTTCTATTCATGTAAACGCACGAGTACAGTACATGATATCATGTACATCACGAAGGCTATAATATAATGATACAAGCGTTTTACAGTAACATGAGCGAGGACGAAACATTGACCAAGAGGAACGGGGGATTATGCTGTCATCCAGGGAAACGGGTGTTTTGAGTGAATCCATCGTACACCCAAGTCTGGGCTTGATTGGAAATACAAGCCATGAAACGGTCGACAGAATAGGAGCAATTAAGGGGGCCTGGAGGGTCTAAGCCCTCTCAAAAGCATTCAAAGCTTTCCTCCTCCAAAAACCAGGCAGAACTTTATGTTATTAATTAATTATCTTTATCTTTATGTTATTAATTAATAATTAAATCATATAAATACCGCAAAATATACGATTAAATATGGTTTTTTACTAAATACTTTTACCGATTGTTATAGATGGTATATGTATCAAATTTTATTTTTAACTATTTATAGAAAATTGAAATGTTCATGTTTCTTAGATTTTTTGAAAATTTCGAAAAAAACAATTTTGGTCCAATAAAAATTTTTGAAAATTATAATACAAAGTTCTGCATTCTTATATTTTACTGATGAGAGAAAAATAATTAATTGAATGTAAAATAAAAAAATTATGAGTGTTTAAATATAAAACAGTTTGTTTTTTTCATTACAACGGGGAGGCCTGACGTGAATTTTCAAATTAAGAATTAAATTTAATGTTTAATAATTTGTTTTCAATTATTTTTCATCCGTTGTCTGTTTGTCGCGCAAACATTTTATGCAATCTAATCGTATATTTGATTATATAGGTACAATGTTTGAATGACTATTTGAAAAGTGGCCAAACTTATGATTGGAGTTAGCCTTTTTCTCATTACAACCATTATTCATAAATATTAGACAGTCACAATCACATTGTAAAGTTCTTCTACGAACAATTTTTTTTTTTAACGGATAAACAAACCTTTTTTGAACTATAAATATAATTACTATTTACGTTGTAACCTTCATGGAATTAATTGTGTTTTTTCTTTTTATTTTGTTGTGTATTTAATTATTTAATATACTGATAATAGTATGATGAACTGTGAATAATAACTTTGATAATAATTATGACATATTTATATGAAATGATAATTATTCACCCCGGGTTGACGACAGTTACAAAAAAATAAAAATACATTTAATAACTATGATTTTATCGAAATTAAGACCTGACTGATGTCATCATTATTCGTACATAATTTATTTTTCTATGATATTTTTCTTTTATCTCAAATTTTTATTTATTTTATTATCTAATCTATTATTCGTCTTTTTTTTTTCTTCAAAATCGTATGTTTCTTTTGATGATAAAAACATTTTTCACTTATAACGAATTCAGCATTCAACAGAATACTCTGTATTCACTCTGTACAAAGAAATACTTCTTTGTACAATTTATCATTTTGATACAATATAATAATAATGTAATACGTACAAAGATTTCATCATACACATTGAAACGTATTCAACTGTTAAAATAGAATAGAAGATACAAGCTTGTTGAGTATTAAATTATTCGAATGCATCCATACCGTCAATCGTCATTGCATAAAATAAACCCCCAAAGAGTGTCGAGTAGCTTGCATCATGCATCCCTTTTAAGTTATTACTCGTATTATGTTCCATGATTGTGATGAGGTCGAAGATGATTGATGAGGTTTCCAAACGGTCGATCACTGTTTCCACGGTTGAATTTGTCAATATCCATAATTCCAATCATACATTAAATAGTGTACCTGGTTGCTGGAGGTTTTTATCGTACTCACTGTACACATTAATTCACTGTCGCAGTTCACTAGTAAAGATTTTAATAAAGTGGTGCTGCGGTTTTTAATTCATAGTGTTCATTAAGTCATTAAATCGATCGCCCGATGAGTTAAGAAACATAATTCAAATCACCCGCGTGGCACGCAGCAAGATCGCACTGCAGACGATCATAATTGCATTATGTTATTCTAATACAACCGTGGTACACAGTGGGACATCTCTGTTGATACTAAATTCGCCCTTTTTTCCGGTAGACGATCGTTTACGGTTTAAAGACGATATGTTTCAAGCGGTTCATGTTGAAAGAACATCGCGATGCTGTACGAGAGTAATTTACGTTCGTAGCGTGTACACAAACGAACGTTTTATTTTGTTTATAATGAGCCATTGTCGGATTTTCAAACGATCGAAAACAAAAGCGCGTCGTACGTTTTATTGACGTTCATAACATCGTACTGAAACGATACCTACGTAACAATTGCGCGTTACCTACCGGCATGACGACCGCGTTCGTTCGTCGGACGATTGTGCAGCATGTTTAGGTGACGATCACTTCGTGTCCCACACACATCACAAGTAAAGCGAATGCGGTCAGTTACGGATAACGTGCAGTAGTAGGTAGGTACTTGTACCATTATTGCGGTGCGTTGTATAATTTTGTACTGTGTAACGTGTGAGTAATAAAGAATACACGAAAAACGGCACGTAATGTTCAAACGAATGCCGTGCGCGGCAAGTGTACCGCAAAAGATAACAAATACACCAGGAACATGGTTTTTTTATTCAGTAAAATTTAAAACGACCTGTAAGGTTTACCGCAGCATACGAGTACATGTCTACTGTTATGCGATCCGAACCTAATGAAAGTCTAATGTGTTCTCCTGTAAAGCCTCATCCCACCCGTATTTGTAACCACGACAGCTGAGGACTTTGATCGCTCGACTTTTTCTCTTTTTCGGTTGGTTTGACTGATCGAAACATTAGAGTGATACTACACGGTACGGCTATCACGACAAAATATATACAGCGAATGTCCAGCGAATATATACCCTTTTCTATATATTCTGAGACAACGAAGATACTTAATTAAATTTTGTTTTTTCTCTCTATTATGCACATATAGTTTTTTTGTTTTGGTAAAAATGTAGAAAAATAACTTTTTATTTCTTTGTTATCGAAAAAGTTGAAGATAATTTAAAGGAGTTTAATCTTCCGAAAACGTTAAAGAAAACGAAAGTCGAAACGTCCAACAGTTTTTCGTGTTCCCGTATCTTTGCGGAACACCCCGTGACCCCCGTAAAAACAGTATTTTTACTCGTGTGCAAGTACGCGGATGCGCAGGTATAAGTGCGTGTGCACGCGTGACTATAACGGTTTTGGGCGTATTCAATGCGATAATATGATAAAAAATTTTTAAAAAAAACTTGTACGATTTTCGTTTCCGGCAGGACAATTGTTGGAGAACGGCACTTCTGTGCTGTACGGACAAAACCCGAACACGACCCGGGTGCCGGTGTACGCGCACGTGACGGAATGCGGTCGGAAAAAGTTCCACGTATCGTATTGGCTGTTCTTCCCGTTCAGCCAGGGCAAACCGATATGCACGCTGGACATGGGAGTGCTGGGCCCGCTGCCCTTGCCCGTCATCAATAACCGGTGTTTCGGCACCCTCAAAGAGTTTGGCAGTCACGTGGGCGACTGGGAACACATGAGCCTCATGTTCAACGTGCGTACATCTTAGAAATGTTGCGCGTAACACTGCGGCGGCGCGACCGGTTCCAGTGCTGTACGCGTAACTCGGAGACACCTTGACGACGGGGGACGGGTCTTGTATCTCTAAAGGGGAGTTTATCAATTGCATTTAAATTTACCTTTTCATGTACCACTTGTGCTCTAAACGTTTTAGGGTCGATATACCAATTGCGTTCTATACACTTTACATTACCTAAGGAATTTAAAAAGGATTTTTTTGCGAGTATTAATGCATAATACATTGTAAGATTTTTAGTATTTTACTACCTTTACAATACTTACCACCCACGAATTAAGGGGAGCACTTAACTCATGACCTATAAACCCTAAGGCCAATAATAATAACGTTTCATACGATTCCCGATACTGTTATAAAATATATTAAAACCAGCCGCTTTAGCCAGTAATCAATTGATCAATAAATATCAGGCAAATTTGGACTCAAAACGGTTGACCGTAAAATATAAAGAGCACAATTCATACACTGACCCTAAAATATATGCAGTCCAATTAGTCCATGTCCCTCTAAAGCACCGAATCCGATTCAGCGCGCAGGTCTTTCGCAGGGCCGATGATTATTCATGCCGTCGATTAGCGCGTGTAATTTTCGCCACCTACAGGCAGTAAATGTTAATTGTATGTATTTTGCGCCACGTGCCCGTAAGTATAATTGCGCTTACTCGGTCAAACTGTAATTCTATAAATAGTTAAAGGATTTACATGTTATCATGTATTTTATAATATTGATATACATTGATTTTTATGTAAATGAAAACTGTTTTGTTTCAGCTAATATCTATCAATTATTTTTAATATTTTATCACAAATTTACAAATTTCAACTTGAATTATGTTTTAAACTATTAAAAACTTCTCGGAGTATAATACGAAATGGAATAGAAAATAAAACTATGTTAGATGTAATGACTAAATGATGAACCAGTTTTGACAAATTTGTGTGGCAATTTACATATATACTATTTTAGACGTTGCGTAGAGTACATATATTACTTTCTCGGTCACTTTTGGCGCAAATTACATACGCTCATCTTTTGAATTTCAAACTACCCCTCTGATCTCTATAATCTAGTTTTAGTAAAAAAAAAAAAATAATGGCTTACCTTGTATTGAAAACGGGAACACTATACTTTCGAGTTAAGTAAGTTTCATCGATTAATGGTGGGGCTTCAATGTTAACATGTTATGACAGAAATAATATTACTACAGTTAGTTGTAATATTATTTTTGTCTTTTAAATTAGTCGGTCGCGCCACTGTAGAATATAATGTAATTAATTATGTATTATAATAAATATTCCAGTAGCAATTAAAATAATATATGCCATACGAAAGTTTATATATATATAAAATATTAGGATCAATAGATTGTTCTTAATTTGCATACATTTGAAAATAACAATAAATCATCGCGTTTGGAAAATGAGTCCGATCGAAGGTCGTTTCCGTATGTAAATTTATAAATGATTATTATAGTATTTCACTGTATCGTGTAATAAGGAAAATTAATTGAGCTAACAAATAAAAATAATAAAAATAATTGTTAAATATGCATTATTGGATATAAAAGAAAAGAAATGATTACGTCAATGTTCATGAATGGGATTAATCCCATTACTTTTCAATTCGTTAGTAATAGGTTAAAAAAAATATATTGAATTAGCGTCTATCTTATTTGACATTCTTAATTTAGACATTTAAAGTGTTTGAAAATAATAAAACGCACTAATTGTAAAATCAATCCCGTAATAATATCTTTCGGAATTTCAATATTATTAACAACAAAAACATCATGTGACGAAGAGGAACACGTGTTTTCTCGATCTGGAATAAATAAATAAATATGCATTGTACACATTAGTCACACTGTGACTTAGTTTCCCATAAAATATTAGCATTTATAATAATAACAATATTAATAATGATATAATTTTAAGAAGAAGTGATGATAAAAAATAAAAAATGTACTCCGGTTGTAACATTCCATACAGATCGACGACGTTACGAGATGCAGATCTGGCGCACATATTTGAATGCGAGACGCGTGATCGTGTCTGTGGATCCATAAATAAATTAATAATTTCTTGACAGTTTTTAGACAAAAAACTATAATTCATTTGGAAAAACCATTTAATAGACTAAATTGACAGTGGAGACTTTTTTTTCGTCTTATAGAATAAAATATTATGTACTATGTAGCATTTTAAATTTTTCGATAACTCATTTCAGTAGCTTTATACGAAAGACAGAACATTTTACAATTGTTACACACATATTAAATATACATTTCAATTAAAACATAAATCACTCTGAATCCATTTTTGTTTGCAAAAATAATAAACGCTACATGCCGTATAATGTCCATTCTCTTTCAAATAATAATAAAAATGAGCTTCTACCGTGCATTTGCACTTAAAGGGTTGTCCCGCGTAAATCGTAACATTATGCTGCTGATGACATCAAGCCCTCTTAATAACAACAATGTTGATTGGTTGTCGCTACAAATCGTTTTTCTGTGTGTGTTCAATGCACGTATAATAGGGCCATGACGAGCCGGAAGAGATGTACGTGTCGGTGCACGACGCGGGTGCGTTTTACCGGTTCGACAGGAACCGCCGGAAGTTCGTGTTCGACCGGCAAGAGGTGCGCAAAGGGTTCTTGCAGAAACCCAAGTTTCCGGAGGTGGTACATCTGACGGACGAGGGCAATCATCCGGTACTGTTCGCGGCCAAAGGTTCCCATGGACTGTGGACGGCTCCAGGTTAGATCCATCGGTGGTTCGGCATATGTATGTAGTTATAATATTGTGTATAGATGCTGCGTGCAAGAATTACTAGAATTTATTGTTTAGTACGTGACAGTATACACGCGTGTTCGTATATTACTAGACAATTTTTTTGTCTCTTTTACATTAAAACATTCGATTGGATAATTGCCTTAGTGTTTTTATGTCCACGTATACGTATAAATGCATTTATTACTGTTTTCGAAAAGATTATCCGATTAATGTTATAGCATAATAAGTAATAATAATAAACTGAATACCAATTTTTTCTACTGAAAAAAACCGCATTTATCCGGTTTCAAAATAGTAATATACAACATAGCTTGAAGAAAAATCAATCAACCACTTAAAATCCAACTAATCCGTTTAAATTCTGAAAGCAATAAAATTTATGTTTTTCATATGACTATTTAATTCGAAATTCACCAGAAATAAAATGTATTTAATCGACGATGGGACGTTTTGAACAGTTCGCGAACAACTCAAATTCTGACCACAAAACAAACATTTTTATCTCAAGAGTTGCACTCGATAATAGTGGTATCAACATTTTATAAATGCTGAATATGAACTTACTGATGTAGATAATAACTAAATGCAATACTTATTTTGTACAGTTGACGTTTTTGAAGTTGTGGACAAGTAACAGCGCTGGATAAAATAAACGGTATCAAACGCGTGTGCTCATTGGAAAGCAGCGACATCTTGTTCGACAGGGAAAATAGCTAGGTGCAATGTCCAATCGATCGTTTTCAGATAGTTACCATCGGGAGCTCCTTATTTTTTTTATATTCTCGTTGTAGTCAATCAATCGCTATACAAACAGTGTTCGGATTAGAAAAGTAATTTTTTACCTAAATAAAAAAAAGATACAAATTTGTAATGAGCGCAAACTTAACATTATAGTTTTTTTTTATAATTATTTAATTTGATGTAGGTAAGCGATTTCGTCATAATTATAGTTATAAATAATTAATATATTTACTGTGTGACATTTAATTTATGATCCATAACTCGAAAGGCAAATGTTAATAATAATTAATATGCCGATAATTGCAGCGTCCAATTTTTTAAAATGGTACATTTTCAATTTTTACTAATTCGCAACGGGAAAAAAACATTATTCTTGTTTATACATTTTTGTAAATCGTGTCATTTATGTTTCATAACTTATTTATTCTCTAATTAAGAAAATAAAGAAATAAATTTGATGAACTTGTTTGCGCGATTCTGATGATCGAAATGTATCTAGATGAATTTATCTAAATCAGTAAAATATTCGTCCGAGACAAATGTTTAGATACGTCGAAACCATTGATCTAGACAAGATGGAAGACGAATAAGCAATCATCTAGATAATTCATCTCGGCAATCCGTCCAGATCGGTCCGAACACCGTACGCATTGCGAACGACCAAAACCCGATTAATTTTATTCGAAAACCGCGCTCGCGTCCCGTGCGCAGCGAACGACGGCCGTGCGTGACCTGACGTGATTTTCGTGAACGTGTTCGTACAGGTAAGCACAAGTACGTGCGGATACCGCGGCTGTACGACGACAGCGGTTACGGGTCGCCGTGGAGGACGTGGCTGAAGGTGGAGGTACTGAAGGCGTCCGGGAAACAGCCGCCGTGGATGCAGTACTACGGCAAATGGGGTAACCCGCACAGCAAGTGTCACCCGTTGTCGAAGATGGGCCTGCAGATCTGCCAGTTCACGGACGGGCCGACGGGCATACCGATGAAGCCGCACGATTTCCAATGCCGAAACGCGACCGGCTGACCGGTGTCACAGGACGCATTCGTCGTACGATATTCTCGGGAGAGAAATCCGTCGTCCGGATGGGCGCGATGAATATCAACCATGACCTGACTTTCGACGGCAGTACGTGTTCTAGGTCATGCGTTGTGCGGTTCGATTGTTCTTCTTTCTCTCTCTCTCTCTCTCTCTCTTTCTCTATCAATAACTACAATAAAAAAAAACGTGATGGGTCTCAATAGTTTTTAAGGACCTGAAAATCGATGGCGTCAGTGACGTGCGCAGGAATTCGGTATGATGGGGGAAGGGGAAGGATGTCATGAATTGGAACGACAAAAATGTATTATCCCTGATATCACCGCGGAACATATTTCTGATATGAAACGTGGTTCTCGAAAGATATGATTAAACTACACATTACGTTGATGAACGCCCTAAGTTCAAAGTTAAATAAAAAAGGCCCATGGGAGTGGCATATCTTCCATCATCCCCCCTGCGGACGCCACTGGATGTCGTATTATGTAAGTTAATGCATGTATAATTTACATTGTATATACAGGCAGATCCGAGTGAAAGTAGCCGCTGCTAATTTTATCGGATTTCCTGCGGTTGCAATTTGTTATTATTTTTCACACGTGCACGTGGCACTCGTATACGATCTTCGTGCATCGTGTGTCATTATTATTGTGTAAATAAAAACGTTGAATGTTACGATGGAGACTTGTGTTTTTCATATTCTATACACATCTACGCTATAATATACGTATAACTACTCCTGTCTGGTCGGGCTGCGTGATCCACTGCAAAAGGCTTACAACGACTTCCTGTCTCTCAGGGAACATTATTAGATGTTATGAGCGTAATATAATAATAATACGACCACGCTACAGTACTTTGGAGGCCCGGCAATACACACACGTATACTCATTCACTTACTCAATTCTAATTCGTATGGATTACGATGTTGGGTATAACGCTAAACGATCGGAACAATAATTGAGTCAAACTGGTCACAATGGATTTTTAAATTAGTTTTTTCCCTTTTAATAAATTATTATTACGCAACGTAAAATAGTAATTATAATCACTTACCGCTTACATATTGTATTAATTGTATACACGTTTACGATGCTTAAACTGAAATAACTCAAGAGTCATGTACATGCATATGAACAATCGTAGTAACAGTGTATTAAAACATATTCCCAGAGATTAAAATGAATGTCTACGGTAGTATTGCCAGTACTATTACATTTTATTAGTATAACAAGAACCAACATTTTAATACAAATCGGCACTGTAATCCACCACGATATAGAGGTTAAATGTATTTAAATCGCTTCATTCTAACTGTTTAGAATTGTGATACATGTAGATCCACGTTAGCGTTACTCAGGATAAACTTCCTAGGGAAAAGCGCACTAAAGTTGAATAAAATGTACTACATTTCTTTCTTAAAAAAAAAAAAAAAAATACGTGAATGTGTATGTAAAAAAATATGTATGTAACGTTTAAATAAATATTACGGTAACACCTTTACCCTTACTATAAAATGAAATTAGGAAGCAATAAAAATCGTAAGTATAATATGATCGAACAGCCTAAACAACCAGTACTACACACATATATATATATATATATACTATATGGTATAGCATTAGCTCAAATTATTAACATTTTTATATTATGGTTTTTTTTTTTAAATATACCTAAATATTATATATGGTTATAATTTACCATATAATATGGTTGTTGGTTTTTAACACAACCTTTGGTCCGTATTGGTTGAACTCGTGATGCCAGGTTGAATTCCACACACGTGTATTTAAATGGTCAATATAATTTGTTCGTTAAGTAACCATAAACCCGGTCAGATCCAATATTATCATCATGGGGATAAAGGGAAGACTGCAGCGTCTAACTGAACACGTGTTCGGCAAGCAACCACGCAAATGTCGTTGTTTTGCTATTTTTTGCTCCAGACCTTGGAGTCACAAAAGACCTACCACCGTTAAGATGACGATCAACGAGTAATATAAAATAATGTTATAAAAAAACATAAAATATCTATTAGGTATAACAAAATATGTAAACACCACAGTTTAGAGAGCAACGTATTGCGTTGAGTAAGACAAATATTTTATTACAATCAGATATCAAATTGTTGTACGTCTGGCTTATGACACCGATAAATGTCATCAAATACAAATACATATTTACGAAATAATGTAGTTCAATATAAACAAATACAGTTGGACTTAGACTCAACATTGTAAAATATTTCTAGTTGAGTTCGAGTACTCGAGTCGACTCGACAAAACTACTTTATTAAAAAATAAATAATAAAACTAGGAGCCAAATATTTTCAATAGAAAATACCAGAAATGTCAACGGTTTATATTGATAACAATAGATTGTTATTGTTTTGATATTTTATTATCGTGATAACATTTTAAACAGATTAGTAAACACGACTTTTTTCTCGAGTACTCAGCATTTATTGAGTACTCGAATTTTGATCTCGACTCGACTCGTCATCAAAAAATAATACTGGTTCAATTTTAAAAATAAAATTGTATATTCGATGTACAACTCTGTACAGACTTACATTGGCGTTACTCGGGTACACTTATCGGGGAGACTCGTAGTAGTGTTGAATAAAATGCATTGCATTGCTTGAAAACACGTGATAACTTCATATAATAGGACTTTCGAATTTTCGACCGTACGGACAGTGTTGATTACAATAACAGTCGCATATCATCGTTATATCACCTGAAAATCCGAGTAGGTGTCTGTGATATTTTGTACGTAACCATTCAAAGAAATATTGCGAAAAAATCCTTTGCCCCCCTCCCCCGATTTAAAATTAAATTTGGTAGCGAATACACATCGTGTTACGGCCGAACAGACACACAAGCCAAGTAAATGCATTAAACGATATTATCACGATATCGGCTCGTTGATTGGCCATAATGTGATACGCGCACGAGACGCGTACACGGACGTGCGTCAGTCCCCACATCGAAAGAAGCGCGTGGTCGAAACGATAACTTTTCGTAAATTGACGACCGCAGACCGCTTGGTGGCAGTAACCCCGAGTCAGTTCGATCGCGTGCATCCTGTGGTCCACTGCACGCGCACCGCCACCATGGCTGGATCGAAAACCGTAGATCTGTCTTTTCTACAATCCATGATGGACAAGATAGAGCCTGGAGTGAAGATCGACTCTTACGAAGTGAGTGTACACTACGGCCGGGTGTAATGCACGCAATGGCGCACACCTTATGGGTCAAGGGGGTCAGTCGACCCCCTCGAAAAAAATTGGGTGGTTAAAAATATTTGCAATTTTCTAAATGTTAGTTCAATTTTAAACACGTAAAACTTGATTAGACCTAGGCTCATGCTTTAAGTGCTAAGTTCCATTACCTCAAGCTCCAAAATTACCTTTATTTGAGTTGCTTTGCTAATTTTTATGGGTAGTCCGTAATAATATAATATGTTCGACCCATGTCGGTAAAGATGAGTGTGCGCCACTGGATGCACGTGAAACCGTTGCACGTTGACATGACGTGCGAAAATTATTACATGTGTGGTAGCGCAACTAACAAGGTTCGAAATTTAGTCCGTGCTAATATATATATAGTAGGTACTGAAGGCTCGACCAGTGCCGGAGTTAGAAAGGGGTGCGCGAAGGTGTCGACATTGGTCCTTGTTTCAAACGGGAAAAACGATCTAATCGATTCGGTAGACCAAAACGCTAGTCGTACTGATTTTCCCCATATGCCCATCGCACGTTTATGACTCTATATGGAGTAAAATTTCTGTCACATTATGTACACCTGCAATTGTTTTTAACGATTTCAGTTTAACGCGGAAGTTACAAAAGATAAGTAGGTAAGTCCATTTGAATAGATACTAAAAGTCTGGCAAAATCACGTTCAGGCGCATTTATACTACCATAGCCTATAGGCAAAACTACGACCAGACCCGCTATAACAGCCGTACGTGGTCTAATATTAATACGATTATTAAACAATATTATTATTTATATTAATATTACTTATTTATTCGTATTATTAAATCTGTTTTAGTTACATGTTTAAAAACGCAATATTTATTCTGTGCCGTAAACATTTCGTTGGAACGACCGTTTGCATGGCAAAGACTAACGTTTATACTGATCTATTTGTGAACTGTTGAATTAGAAAATTTACCGGCACAGTATATTACCTTGTATTGTGATTGTCAATTTTCTTCGTATCCTTTGATACGAATTAGTCGATTTAGTACACCAACTCGGAGTCCTTACGCGTTTATGATTCACATTGCCGGTGTTCTTTGGACGTTTAGCAATCATTTGTGATCAGTCGATCAGGTCAGGTTAGATCTTACCACTATAGGGATAAAAGAAATACTTCAACGTTTAACGGCGGCACACGTATTCTGTAACCGATCAACCAAATACCGGTAGTTCCGTGTTTTGCACCGAAACTTGAAGCCACGAATCAGTGCCGTAACTAGACCACTCGAGGCCCGTTTGCGAATCATAACCTTGAGGCCCCTATTCATCAAACGTTTTTGAGCATTTGACCTTTTAATACTCCATAATAAATAGTTTGAGGCCCGGGGCCCGTGTGAATTGTGAACCCTCTGCACACCCGGTTTTTACGGCACTGCCACGAATGATCTATTACCGATAAGATGACAATTACTATGAAATAAGCGTATCGGTCAAAACTTTAGACTATTTTATAGAACTTAAGATGTATAAGTGAACCGCCAAATGTATACTAAAAAAAAAAAAAAAAATCATTTTGTGTCATTAATGCAGTATACAATTTATATTTATCCGAAAAATTTGAAGACCGCAAAGAGAACATCAAAGATGTCATATATTTAGAAATTCAGTTTGCTTAAGTCTGTTTCTAGGAGGAACATGTGTGTAAAAAAGCTTTGAAGAAACTACTTTCGGCCACGCGAAACATTTGTACCGCGAGCTATTATTTTATAGTACCAATAATTTACGAGTTTTAGGAGTGAAACCATATTTTTTTGGAGTAGTAAAATGGCGTAGTAATTATATCCCCACGTATAATATATCTCCGTAATATATGAATAGAAGCGCATATCACTGAAACACGTGTTGCAATATTGTTTTGCAGTCCAAACTGGGGTCGAAGAGAGGCGACAATTACACGTCCATGTTGTACAGGATCAAACTGTTCGGCGAACGTGGATGGACGAAATCGTTGATCTACAAGTGTTTACCGGAAAACAAGCAGACGAGGAGCAAGTACAAGTCCGAAATGTTGTTTAACAACGAGATGACGTTCTACGTGAAATCGTACACAGCGTTGATGGAATACCAGGTCAGCTTTGCACGTGGCGTGCCTACCTACAAATAGATTTCACCGTTATTTTTTTTCTCGTGGTTTTTTTTTTCTCGGCCCTGAAACTCACATGATATCCCTGTGCTTTAGGAGCTCAAACGATTCACCGACACTTTCAACAGTGTCCCGAAATGCTATTTTGCCCGAAGCGATATTATTGTGTTGGAGGATATGCGATGCAAAGGTTTCACGATGTTGGACAGGAAGAAGGGTCTAGACTTCGATCATTGCAAAGCCATCCTCAGGTGAGAAACCTGCCTTCCGAGGTACAATACACACACACACACATATATACACTCTAGAACGAGAGGGGGGTCATTGAACTGCACCACATAAACGTTCTGAATAAAAATGTTCGAGTTACACTAACAAGATAGAAAAATAGATAAGATGTTCGAAATTATTACACTCCGTTCAAAAATAGGTAATGATATTTTAATATTACAATAACGATATAATTGATTCTTGAATTATGAAAGAATAACTATTTATCATAAATATATATATATATATATATATACTTAAAAATTTAGATCTATCAGATTAAGAATTTTTTATTTTAATAAAGAAAAAAGAAAAACTGCATTTACATTAATGTTATGAACCAAAATTATTAAATACCATAAATGTATAAACATTTATTTTGAAAAGGAACTTGCACAATAATTTAGTGATTTTGAAAAAATTACTCTTTAATGATATAATGTATTAATACTTTTTTTTTTTATTAAATGAATATTTACAATCTGTATACATAATATAATACAATAAGTAAATTTTGAAGGCTTAAATGAAAACGAATGAACATGAAGGCTTGAGAGAAGGGGGCGTCCAGTGACACCACTTCAAAATGTCATTATACTCATCAGTTTGTTAATTTAGTTTAATAGATCTCTGGGCCAACGTCGTTTTAATCGACGTAGTGGATTGATAGGATTAGTTAAAGAACGGAGATTAGAGATAAGTGGATTTTGATGGTTAATTATGGCTGTGTGTAGTTTTTTGTAAGATTGAGAGGCTAATTCAGGAAGAGTTGGGATTTTCAGGTCATTATGAAGGGACTGATTGCTGACGAACCAAGGAGCACCTGTGATGATGCGAATGTGAATACGATGTGAATTTGATATATCATCTAAATAGCGGACCGCAAAAGTGTGACTAGTTAGGAAGGACTTAAGTATAAGAAATAAAGGAGCCGGAAGGAAGCGGAGTTTGTAAAGAAGTCCGTCTGACCACACTCGGTCAAACGCCTGGGCAACGTCGAGGAAAACAGCTTCACAGTGATTTTTTGTTTCGAGAGAAGAGGAGATAATATCAGTTATTCTATGCACTTGGTGTAAATTTGAGTGTTTGATTTTGAAGCCGAATTGCGTATTAGGGATTATATTAAAATAATTAATAATTGGGTAGATTCTTTTAAGGAGAATTTTTTCAAGAATTTCAGAGAGGGTAGGGAGGAGAATGATAGGCCGATATGAGGAGGGAGATTCTGAAGGTTTTCCAGGTTTATGAATTAGTATTATAATGGATTGTTTCCAGGTTGATGGGATGTGTGATAGACGTAGTATGAAGTTGTATATGTAGGTAAGAAGAATTATTGCCTTTTTTGGAAGGTTTTTGATTATTTGGTTAGTAATGAGAACGTGACCAGATTTGTTTTTTGGTAGTTTATTGATTATGAATAGAATTTCTGAAGGGGATGTATGCTTATCTGGAAAGGCCATAGGGAGAGGGGTGTCTAAAGATTGTTTTATATGATCAGTGTATTTTAATATATTAATATCTGGATGCGGAGAAAAGTTATTTGCAAGATGCGTAGCAAAAAGATTGGCTTTATCTATATTAATACTTACAACTAATTAGTTATAAGTTATTAATTTCAATTGTTGTTATCTATTGCTTTATTGAACTCGTGTGTGACTCATGTACATACACATAAATACATTGTGTATACATATTCACTCTATAATACATCGTGGCGTTTCTTCTATCTGTATAAAATATATGTTTGTTCTTAGAGGTCTTGGGAAATTTCACGGATTGTCTTTGTCCATGAAAGTCGATGAACCGGAAAAGTTTAAACGATGCATCTCAGAGGCAATCAAAGAGGTGTACTACAAGAGTGAAAACGAATTATGGTACAAAGGATATTACCGAAGAGCAGCGGAGAACGCAAAGAAAATGGTACTTGTCCACGCACCGTTAATTCGTATCGATCTAGGTCGTTGAAATGCTCTAAATAACTTAGGAATATCAAAAATATAAATTTGTGTTACTATTGTTTTAGAAGAACATACAATTATACCTTAAAATAATAAAATACGCTATAGAAATTAAATATAATTTTTTAAACTACAAACGTAATACGCATAATAATCGCGCACAAAAATGTAGAAAGAAAAAAAAGTTTTCGGTTTTAACTAATTAGTATCCGTTGCGACATGATTATAATAAACGAGTATTAGAACACTTGTTTCCGTAACTTTTAACGTATATAATTACAACTCATGTCTGAGTATAGGGAAAAATGTCCGTAGCGTAAATGTCTAAGTATAAATCTCCACATGCAAAAATGTTCGAATACACCCTTTTGTACTGCTATCACAACGTATTAATAAATAATTACATTTTCCTTTGGCCATTTTTGTTGATCATTGTCCGTTGCATACGTGTAGTACGTAGAAGGGTAACAGTATTAAAAATAATGAGTACCGACATCGCACGTGAAAACAAATTCACATACAATATCGGTAGGTACATACACTTTTAAATGGTCATAAATACCGATCCAACATTATATAAACCTGAGCTCTAATCATGCCGACTGCCTCGTGGACTGACGGAGTGGAATGTTTTCCCGTGATATGCTTGTGACGTTTTCTCTTTTGGCTATTGCAGTTGGAGTCGGAGCTGACCGAGGACGAAAAACCAAAATATTTGGAAAAATTTCGAAAACACGTCAACCCCGAATCGTTCTTCGGTGACATGGTGGAATTGGTGTCGCCGAAAGAACCTTTGGCCGTGCTGTGCCACGGCGACTGTTGGACGAACAATTTTTTGTTTCAGTACGCTCTCGACGGAAGCATATCCGAAGTAAGACGTCGTCATGTGCAGTGCCGGATTTTTATCAGATGGGTGCAGGCGGTGCAATGCATCGGGACATCAGACGATGCAGGTCCTTTAATATTTCTCAACGGCATAAATTAAATGATTATGATCGCACAATGTATTGCGAAAACATTTTATCAACGAGTATTCAACAATGGTTCTATACAAATCGTACCTAATGTTAAACAGAATTATAAAATTGTTGATTGGACACCGAATTATTTTCGACTGGTTCGTTGTAACAACTACCGTTTCGCGTGCACATGCGTTGAAGATGAATCGATAAGATTGATATAAATTTTTTTTTCTTTTTTGGCGCCTTCGATTAATACTTGTGTCCTGTCCCCCGGGCCGCCCAAGCACTTAAATCCGGTACTGGGTCCGTACAGCTAATAACAACTATTACGACTACGGGAACGATATAGTTCGTGTAATGATCATCGCTCGTTTTGCCCGCAGATATCCGTAGTGGACTTTCAAATGGCCCGGTACGGTTCGCCGGCGCTGGACCTGGTCAGTCTGCTGTACTGTTGCACCGGCGTGGAGTTGCGCAGGCGGTGTTTGCCAGCACTGATGGACGAGTACTATGATTCGGTCAGCCGTATCCTGACGCAAACCAACTGCTCGGTCCACTACCCGGACTTACGAGAAAAGTTAGTGAGGCGGCGCGCAACAACGTAACGACCGCGCGCAGGGTGTCCCACGAAGATTTATCCGCCGTCACGACAGAGAAGATAAACGAACCCATAACACGACTCTGTGCGTGGTTGTGGACCGCGAACGTTTTATGTTTTAATTGTTACATTTTATGTTGTGGTACAACATTTCAAGACATAATTTTAGACTGTTTTCCGAACAATTTGAAAACAAACCGTTTGATAAAGTTCCCTGTTCTGCGAATGTCGACGTTTCAACGTTTAGTATTACCGTAAACCTTGTAACCTTTAATATATATTATTAATTCACAGAAAAATAGTGTATTACTTATAATAAGTAGGTGCTATAAAAGTATTTTGGTATCATCAGAAAACGAGTTTAAATGATGTATAAATAATAATAAATCAAAACACTATTACGTTTAATACACTATTTTTCTGACATATACACGAGTATATAGAACAAAAACCAATAGATGGAAATAAAAATTGAAACGTCAACGTTTTCAGAAAAATAAGTGCCAAAAATCTTTAAAAATTTTCGTAAATAATAAAATTCATATATTTTTTTAAATGTACCTACTAAGACAGAGATGGCAAATAGGATTTGTTTAATGTGCCAATTTATGACACAATTAAAAAAAAATATAACAGTACCATTAATTATTTTTATTGATATAAAATTTTTTTAAAAATTTCTTCTCTCCTCACTTATTGGGGTTGACCAATTTTCAAAAATAACTTAATGAAAATAATATAGAAAAAAAATTATTTAAAAAATCAACTATTATTGTTTGTTGGAAACCTATTGCTTAAAAGATTCTTTATATCTTTATATGCTGTAGTTTTCAAGGTAATAGATGCTGTCTCGATTAATCTGTTTATATGATAGTATTTTAATGTGCATGATTAAGTATAGAAAAAACGCTTTTGCGAGCATAATTTGAAGAGAATATCGTCTACAATGAAATCGTTAATTTTTTAACGGAATAAAAGGTACCTGGAATATTATTCCATACTTTTAATACTGTATTGTCAATATCGCAATCTATTTCTTCGTTATGTATTCCGATGACGTTCCAATTCTTCGATGCACTTTAGCTTATTCACAAATTTCTCTGTTCAAATTGGATTAGTTTTAAATAGGTTTACTACATTTCTAAATTTTCTAATTGCATCAAATTATGAAAATTATTATCAAAAACTTGCACATCAAATAATTCTATAGAGTAAATATTTTTTATCAATGAAATGTTTGTGAAAACTCAAATCTAATAACACCAAAAATAGTGGAAAATTCATCAGTAAAATCCCGATTTGTTTGTTAAAAAATGTTCACTACACCTAACATTTTTTCAGCATTGAGAAGAATACACATTTCCAGGTATAACTTCTTCAATAAACATATCTATTTTAAATTTGTTTAATTTAAATTAAAGTTTTTTATTAGTCCAAAAATAACTTCAGTTATTTGTCCAAGTTTTTGCAACTTTCATTCAAAGTATTTATATGTAACCTGTGAAAAATATCAATTTTTTTAGCCATTTTGTATTATGAAGTTTTTTAAGATCGATCATGTAAAAATAAACGAATTTCATCCAAAAACTTTAAAAATCTGTCTAACAATATGGCTTTACCAACATATACTATTGATATTTTAAAAAGAGTATATTCACAGTTAACATTGTTTAACATTTTTCCTAAACTATCTATTATGCATATCACAAGAAACTATAAAATTAATAATTTCATTAACTTGTCTGACAATTCTTTTAAATCACTATTGCTGACTTTGGAACACACCATTTACTAATGTACATTGCAGTGAAATCCAATTATTAGATGACCAACATGCTTCTCAAATAATTTAATAAAACCTATTACTGCTCCAGTTATATTGAACCATTCAATAATTTTTAATTTTAATTTAATTTTTCATTATTTTATTATATAATTGAGTTTTGTTAATATATATTATACTTTATTTAAAAATCTACAAATATGTAAGACCACACGAAAGTCTCTCGAATGTTATCGAATATTTCCCCCGTACCACTTACTTGCCATCCCTGTACTAAAACATAAAAAAATTAACAATTAAGATATGAATATTTACGGTCCATATCCCTGCGAGTCATATAAAACACAGTGGCGCACACTCATTCTTACCAACATGGGTCGAACATATTATATTAATACCGTTCACCCACCCATTATCCATAAACATTAGCAAAGCAGCTCCAATAGAGGTAATTCTGAAACTTGAGGTAGTGGAACTTAGCATTTAAGGCATAAACCTAGGTCCAATTAAATTTCACATGTTTCAAATTGAAATAATATTTACAAAATTGCAAATATTTTTAACCATCCAATTTTTTTCAGAGTGTCGACTGACCCTCTTGACCCATGAAGTGTGCGCCATTGATTAAATAAATAGAAAAATAAAAAAAAAAAAGAAGAATTTGATTATTTTCATAACCTTGGAAGCGGACCCAGACATCTCAGCGTAGCCATTTCGGCCTGCATTCAATTCTTTTAGAATTATATTCTTTAATTTGATTTTTATTATAAATGCGCTGTATGCCGGTATAGTTAGGATTCTAAACACGCTACATAAATGATATTTGTTTATATTATATTATGGGATACGGTATCGGCCGACAATAATAATGTTAATAATGATTATCTCTCTATATATCTAACCAAATATAAATACAATTAAAATACACTAATGACAAATAATATTATGGGCTATCCCCCTTAAAAAACTAATGATGTCACGATTGTTATAATTATTTACAAGTTTTTTTTTATTCTTTTATCTACATCGATTTACTTCTTTTTTTCCGTGGGGGACTTTTTCCAGCTTCTAATTGATTATAAAATGTATCGCGTCCAGATTGTACTTTTCTCAAACAAGAAATGAATGTCCATAAGGTTGGATGCTGCACACCCATTTGTAAATTAAGTTGTCTTTTAGCTGCCTCGGCATAGTTGTTAGTTCTGTCTTCATCATTAAGTACACGCTCATAAACGTTCCAAAACTCAGGAGGAAAACGGGTGGATTGACGTCTGTTTCTTATTATCCTTCCGATGTAATATTCTTCAAA
Organism: Sipha flava; assembly: GCF_003268045.1. Taxonomy (NCBI): domain Eukaryota; kingdom Metazoa; phylum Arthropoda; class Insecta; order Hemiptera; family Aphididae; genus Sipha; species Sipha flava. The sequence continues at coordinate 2,171,524 of NW_020271718.1, read as the reverse complement.
CCAATCTTAAAGAGGTAGAACTTCGTCGGATATTTCAATGGTTAGTAAATCGATTGCATTGCTTAGATCTTCCATTTTAATAAACGCTAGCGTCAAAACCATTTTTAACTGCAATTGAAAAATCAGCATTGTTTTTATATCTAGAAATCAAATCTAATTCATGCGTTTGTACTGTAAAATTTTTAGATAAATGAAAAAGACAGCCATACATTTCAACACCGGGAAATTTATTTTTAAAAGCATTAATGGCAGCCTGTTCAAAATCGCATGCTATCGATACAGGTTTTAAATCGTGTTTTACATCTATAATTATTTGAAATAAGCGTTCATATATTTGTCTTCTTTTGTCTGGTAGAAGTGCGTATAATAATGGGTGTACGCCGTCGAGATATTTTTCTAGTAAAATGTATACTTAGGAAAAAAGTAGTGGAGCAATTTTAAAAGTACCATTAGCCTACCACATATCTGATTGATGCAAAACATTTAAACTCCGAGAACGACCAAAAATTAAAATTCTATCTGGACTTGGTACGCTATCATGTAACAAAAATTGTTCAGTGGTACCTTCTGAAGGGGAGTACAATTGAAAACTTTCCGGTATTACAAGTATTTTTAGGTCTTTTGGTGCATCTGGTACAATTTGCATTTTATACCTTGTCCTCCTTATTTGTTTTTTAAGAGCTCCATCTGCTGTTAACGTTCCCTAATTAAATAAAAATATATTATGAATGTTTGATAAAATTTAAAAATTTTTTTTTTTACTTTGCTACTTGTGAAATGCTATTTGTACTTTAATTTATGATGCTTGACGTTAGTTCTAATGTAATATATGATTTTTCATTTCCATAATTGCAATATTCGATTCGATTAACGCTGTTTCTGAGTCGTGAGTGTGGATATTTATAATTTTTATGATCTGTAAAATTTTTAAAATTAAGCATATTAATACAATATATTAATTTTTTTTTTTTAAGTATAAATAAATAAAAACTTATCACAGAAGTTTCAACGGATGTGTGAATTCTTGATTTACACGAATATTTATTTCGACATCTCCAAAATTTCTTGGTTTTATTGTGGTTATATCCATCAAAAACATACATATAACCAACGTAATTAAAAATATCACGTTCCCTTATAGTTTTTATTTAATTAATTTCGCACGGAGTACTTCGTGATGATTTTCAATCAAAGAGATCAGTGCAACAATCAGATTAGTCCTCTTTTGAAAGCTTACCATAAGTAGAAATCGAATTGTTGCACCAAACGCATAAAAAATATATTAAATATATCAAACAATAAAATCTTATCTCGATAATGCTTATAAAATCTTGAAGCAAAATGGGTAAAACTAGTTTAGGATAATTTATAAACCGTGTTTAGAATCATATGCTTATACCGGCATACAGCACGTTTATAATAAAAATCAAATTAAAAAATATAAATCTAAAAGAATTGAATGCACGCCGAAATGGGTTCACACCAAAATGGTTTACGCCGAAATGTCCTAGACCGCCTTGGAAGATATCACGCTACAGAGGGTATTATAATATTTTTGTCAGGCGCCTTGCATTGAAATAACTGTTATGTCATGTTTTCAAAAGGCTGAAATTATAAAATCATAGTTATTGAAAGTTAATATTTGATCGCCCATAAAATTGCGGGAGTTGATCGCGGCTTCAAAGATTGTGTTCCGGCAAAGGTCCGTCGCATCGCCGAAGAAATGATCATGTCACGGGTACCGTTGGTATACATACCGTAGCCGCACAGGTCTCTGAGATCCCCCATGTGAGAGGGTAAGGGGGGGGAGGTAATGAAAAATCAACGAGTTATCACTACGATTTATCGGTAAATTATCATCAATAATTTTCGTTCGTACATGTTTATACTTTAATTGTAAACAGTGGCGTGTTTACGGGGGAGGGGATACTTTCGCGGGACGTACAACTGAAGATATTATAGTGTTGTTCGCAGACTTACGCGTTAAAATCAATCGGCTTGTGAAGTTCGAAGTATCGGTTGAAAACCGATTGAAATAACTGTATTCCATTGCTGTTGACAACAACGGTTGCTTTTACATCGGTGCCCGAACCGCGTCGGAACTATTGATCCATGCACCCCTACCCCCCCACGGTCGGAAAAAGTTCGAAATACGCCGCTGATTGTCGGACATGGACTAACATGTGCACGGCGAGACGATGAATCGATTGCGAAAAAAAAAATCAACAAACAAACAAATAAATAAATAAAAAAAAAAAGTAGGAAAAAAATAGGTGGAGGGTGTGAACCCCGTGAACCGACCTCCCGCGCGCGCCCCCACGCGGTATAATAAACGCCGGTTAGGTTAGACGAACGCGTTTGCAGGTTGGACGGAGAGCTGCGCGAGTACACGGTGTTCGGGCTGGGCGTGGCGCTGGACGTGATACCGATCGCGACGTGCGACTCGGAACAGGCGCCGGACATGTACACGGCCGAGGAGGACGCGGACGACGGGCCCGGCGACGAACCGTACCCGGCGGCCACCACGAGCGCGCTGTGCCGCGCAATGATCGCCGACCTGGTCAAAGAGCTGGTGGACAACGGACGTCTCAAGTGATCGTCGCGCGCTCGTGTCCCGTCGGATATTTTTGATTTTGTTCACGTATCATTTCGTTCTCCCCCTTCGGGTCAACGACCACGCGGCACATATTGTATACATTATTATTATTATTATTATTATTATTATTATTATTATTATTATTATTATTATTATTATTATTATTATTATTATTATTATTATTATTATGCATATTATACGCACGAGCAACATGTCGTCTAACTGATGGTCGTTTTGGGTTTTTATAACTTTACCGCCATCAACGCGCAGGTGGTAACGACGCACGTTCACGGGTCCGTTGTTGCTGTTTTACGTCAGCAAATATTTAGCCGATTCATTACAATACCGATAGTGCAACGCGGTTAAGTGTGACGCACGCGGGGATCCGAATGAAGTTCACGATAAGTAACACGATCGGTGGTCGGAGACGGAACAGCAAAAGTTTTCAGTTTTGCACCTAGTACTTACCATAGTTATGTCGTTTACCGTGTTTTTGACGTTCGCTTTCGCCAAAAATATCCACTAACCACACTCGTGCACTACAGATCATCGATTTTATCCATAGAATCAGCAGTTTTATTCCCGCTGAAAATCCAGATCACTTATCATTATCGGTTAACTGAAAAATGTGAAACCGAACACTCTGCCCGTCGAAAGAACTTTGATTTGAAAAATGTTAATAAACGGTAATAATAGTAATACAGAGTTGTTCAAAATAATTCATCCGATTTCGAATACTTCAATCTTTTAGTCGTAGAAAAATGTGTTGTAGATTAAGTTTAAGATAAGTATATAAAGTATGTACCTATAAACGTTCTACGTGGGCTTATTTGATCACACGGATAACAACTAGTCTGTAGGCAAATCCATTACAAACATCTTGCAGCTTATCTCTTCTAATAGACTCAACCGCTGTTTTTCGATTTTTCAATTCATTTACGGTTGTTAGCAATGGCGGTATGTGCACAGTATCTATAAAATATCCTCAAAAGAAATAATCGCATGACGTGAGATCCGATAACCTAAGAAGTCAGCTGCAAAGTTTCAAATCATTTGACTCAATGCGACCAACTCAACGGTTAAGAAGCGTTTCGTTTAGCGCACTAAATGCCCGAGTGCAGTGGTGTGGCGATATGGGTAATCGAGAGGCTATCGCCTCTCAGTTTTTTGGGGGGTGGATGGGCAAAGCCGTATCTATAAATTTTTTTCGGGAGAGTTCCAAAACATGTGTATTGTAATTTTATTGAGTAAGATTTTAAATTTAGATATTTGGTTAAAAATAAGTCAGAAAAAGATTTCATCTTCTTTTATTAAAATTATTTTCATATGATATTATGATATAAAATTTAAAGCAGTCAATGATTAATTGGAGCTAAAGTCATTTTTGACTGAAAATATTTATATTTGTATTAAATATAAATAATTATTTTAAACATTCGTAAAATATTAAAGACTTTTCGGTGGGGGGACACCCTGGATCTCCCCCACCCCCAGATACAGCCTTGTGGGTGGGTGTCGACAAAATGTAATTGCCTCTGAAAATTGAGTTCGCCACGCCACTGCCCATGTGGTGGCGCTCCGTCTTGTTGATAGATGTAGTCATCAGAATTTGAAAGTAATTAGATGTGAAATATTTCTAAATAAGGTCTACCATTAACTGTGTTTTTTTTAGCACTTCGAAAATCGTACTAACACAAACCGCTTTGCGCTGTCCGGTCGATATATTTGCAGAAACTAACTTATCGCCGTAAGCGATAATTTTATAATAAAACTATAACGGCAATATAAAATTCAAGAAAACCCTCTATTAATTGGTACATAATTTGATAAGATAAAATTCATAAGTAACCATTTTATAGTTATTTTAAATCGGAAGAATCATTTTGAATAACATTGTATAATACAGCAATTCACAAAGTTTTTTCCGCAGAACCTTGCAAGGTTTCCGTGCGACAATCTTAAGAGCTCCGCAAGATGTATTTGAATATTGGCAGTAGTAATTATAATAAACAATAATCATGAACATTATTAAAAATATTATTTTTTTTTTGAATATTGATTTTTCAATAAATAATTGAAAAATTAGAGTTAAATTGAAGTTAAAGACATCGAGGTTCCAAGAAACACAAATTATTTCCTAAGGGTTCTGTAATCATAAAAGCTAAGGAACCATTGATATAATACACACTACATGCAAAAGATTTCCATTGTTCTTGTCGCTTGATATATGAATATAAATTTAAAAATCTATTTAAAAATAAATGTTCAAATCGACCGAAGCACATGCATGTACTAAGTTTATAATTAAATTGATTTCGCAGTGACACATTCACATACGATTCCGTTACATGCGTGTTTGCGAAGTGTAGACTCTAGAATTATAGAAAAAGTATCTCAATCGTTGAGAATAAATAAAATATATTCGATTGGAATTATTGTTATACGCAGTTAGAAAACTAACAGTCATTCGTGAACAGCGCACATACGAGAACGTGATTTAGATTGATATAAAATTTGAATGAATCATATTACACTCGTCGCAAGGGAAATATAGTTAACGTCAGTGATATATTAATTACTTTGATGTACCTATACCGTTAATCTGTACATCGCACGAAATAATAATTCTACAATGTCATGTTCATATCTGTCATTTGTCTGTTTTGAACATGTTTTCCGACGACAACAACATAGCAACATATGAGCGATGAATAGACAAGTGGGGTCAAAGATATCGATAGAACAATGTACCCCAATACTTGATTAATTACTGCGGTCTTATAATAACGTACTATTAGTGTTTCGTAATTAATTCGAAAAATAAAAATAAAAAATTTAAAGCGTCTACCGGGTTATAATTATTGATAATCGATTGCTGTCCGCTATTATTATTAATTATTATCATTCGTATAATCATAGCCAGTATTACGGGGGTGGGGGGCAGAGTATGTAAATGCTCCACCCCCCCTGTGGATTAATTATTGCTCGTGCTCCCCATATATTATTAAATGTATTAACATATTTTATAGTTTTATACATCTATAAATGGGTCAAAAGTCTGGTTCGGATTTTTAACCTAGTTCAAATCTTTACCATTTTATTAATACAACTTATACTTAATGCTTTAAATTAGGAAGTTGAAGAATATGAAATAAAATGGGAAAATATTATTTCTACTTGTTTAGGCAGTAACACAACTATAACTGGAATTATAATAGGAGTTCAAACCAGTGGCGTAGCTAGGATTTTCTGAAGGGGAGGGTGTTAATTGTTATTATTAAATATTATATATAATACGTACAAACTAAAACTTTTATTTTAATTAATTAATATGTATACATAATGTCTGTAATAGAGATGTAATGTATATTCGAATATTTGACTATTCGATGCTACAATACCTATTATTATTAAACGTTTTGTGTTGCACGAAAACGTAAACGAATAATTTTCGTCACGTATTGTCGCAATCGCGATAATGTTAACCTGTATATATGTAATTAGTATTGTGCATTATTTTATATTTCATATTGAATTATCTATCGATTTACCTATATTCCTATAATAATGTAATACACTGGTTCCCAACCCATGGGCCGCGGCCCACAAGTGAGCCGCGAGCAGGTGGTACTGGGCCGTGAACCATATTTTATTAACATTACTTACATATATTTTTAAAATATTAAATATCAGCAAGTGAAGAAGATTCGTTGATTGAACTCTAATGTGATCAGACTCTAAACTCGTTTTTTAAAACTACACCATTATTACCATTATACTTAAATATTTGGCGAGACTTTCCAGCAATTTCTAAAATTTTACTTAGAAATTTGGTGGGCTATATTTCGACAACCTGTGTGTCTTTGTGAACGAGCTTTTTTTACTTTTTAAAAAATAAATGTAGGAATAAATTGAATTTTGAGTGATTTAAGGCTAAAACTTTTCATTTTTAATCCAAATATTGATTCTCTCATTGGGAACAATCCAAAATTACATTAAATTGTTTAACTCTTGAATAATCTACTTCAATGAAGTTCTATTTTTTGATAAACAATTGTTTTTTAATAAATAAATTGTAATAACTGACGTATGTGCATATTATATATATATATAACTATTGGTGGGTCTCAAACATTTTCTACGAAATTGGTGGTCCGCACTACTAAAAAGGTTGGTAACCGCTGATGTAATATATGATACGACTCAAGTGGGGTGTCATATCTACCAAACACCCCCCTTGTATACGCCACTGGTTCAAACAAAGTTCAAGGAGAAAAATTCAAAATCTTTTTTTGTGCATTGGTATAGTCGTTGTTTAATAGTTGATTCTATTGGCAAAGACAGTCAAGTAATATTTAAATTTTTCAGATGTATACAAATGAAGTGGTATATAACTTTATTGAAAGAAGTTGTGTGAGACATGTAGTTTTTGAAATTGGTCAAAGTCCATATATACTAAATTAAAGGCAAGACAACAGATTGATAGCTCTAACTATGTCAAATATGAAATAACCAAGCTCAAGAATGAAGAGATATGTAAAGTTTTTCAAACTGAATTAGGGAGACTACTACAGTTTACAGGTATTAATGAGACCCATACCATTGAAGCTCATTGGGAAAACATAAAAAACATTATTATGAAAACATCAGAGGAAGTTATTGGAAAACAAAAGAGTCCTAAAAGAAAACCCTGGTTTAACACAGTGTGTGAAGAAGCCCTAATAAGAAGAAACGATTTGAATTCATAATTGAATTTGGAGTTTTATCTAACCGATAAAGGAAATTTCGACAATGAAGTAACAAATAGTACGAATAGATCCATTTTATTATACGGCCCATGTAGACCAAACATTGAATTTCGAGATCGAAAATCTTATTGAACGATAAGATTTTCTAAAAATTACTATTTTATGTCAACGAAAATGAAGAGTTCTATTCCAAGGACATGATTATGTTACTCTGTTATATTAGTCAAATTATATTGTGAATTTTGTTGGCTTTTCGCTAATTGTCTCAATAGTAATTTTACTCCTGAATGGATTGATGGTATTAACGACTAGCAACATCTATCACAAAAGGTAAAAACACACGAACAAAATTCATTGATGCATTTATAAGCAACAAAAGTTAGAGCAGTTTGGTTAAAAATGAAACTATTGATAAAGAAAATGAAAATCAAATTTCAAACAAAGCAAAGTTCTGGAGAAATATTTCAACTAGAATAATAAAAATTATTTTAACATTCATAGCTAAAAAACAGCATTACGTGGAAATGAGCGTAAAAAATATTCTGAAGGGAATTTTCTCAGTTTAGTTAATTTATTGGGTGAATTTTATCATATTTTACGAACATTGTTAAATAATAAAGAATATCATACTAAGTATTTGAGCCCAATCATACAGAATGAATTAGTTGGAATTTTGGGATCAAGTTTACAACGAATAATTTGTGACAAGATCAGGTAATGTTCTTGTTTTGCAATTATCATGGATTCCACTCAGAATATAACTAAAATCGAACAAGTTAGTGTTATAATACGCTATGCTCTAATCTATTTAGAAAATCAGTTAATTAAAATGAAGGAATCATTTCTCTGATTTTTTGAAATATATCATGACGGCGTTGTTTATTATGAAAATATCACCTTAAACTTCTTCAAAACTTGAGCTTGGATATAAATAAATGCAAAGGCCAAGGCTATGATGGTGCTAGTGTAATGAAAGGAATTTATACTGGGGTACAGAAACGAATGATATTGTACTGAATGCTATGTATGTTCATTGTTGCGCCCATATCTGAATCTAGTAGTTTGTGACACAGCTAAGAGTTCAGACAAAACAATGAGGTTTTTTGAAACTGTACAAGCTATATTTAACTTTTTTAGTGGAAGGGCCCCAAGGTGGACATTATTGACGCTTGGTGAAGATAATACACCAACAGTTTGTAAGAAACTTGTTTTTAAAAACGTATGTGCCACACGCTGGGAAGCTTGTTACAATGTAGTATTTACTCTTAAAAAAAAATTCATTGATGTGCTTAAGACTCTAACAATAATTAGTCTAATCATTAAAAACAATGAAGAGATTGTTCTTGGCAAATCTTCGCAAAAAAAAAAAAACGTTGTGCTA
>NW_020271718.1:2085237-2162789 GCF_003268045.1 Sipha flava | reverse complement strand
TGATGAGATAAATGGAGACAGACGATTGAACTTGACCAATGAGAATAATTTTAAAATAAAAATATTTTTACCTACTATTGATATAGCTTTAGCACAACTGAACAAAAGATTTACTGATTTGAATGAAATGGTGAATACATTTGAATTTTTCAGTTCATAAAAATTAAAAATTTCTAAAAATTTAAACTTAATCAAGTGCTTGATATATGACACAAAGTTTAACCCATCTTATTAAGAAATTCGGTTCTACTACATCTACCATCTTAAGAAATATAAACTGATTTACCTGACATCTTTCGTTCATAATGGTTTGTAACGATTGTTACATATTATTAATGTCTACTCATGTAATATGGATATTGCTGAGTAGACATCACGTTAATTTACATGTTATTACATTAAGTCGCGGTAGTTCTGCCACAACGTTTGTCCGAGGTAGCTGAACTCCATAGTCCGTAAGTCTAATTTATATATGTATATTAAATAATAACTAAAACTAAATCAATCTACATTTATTTGTAATATCAAGATCTTTCCTCTTATGCTTCCGAGCTACGGTATAATATATTCATAAGGACTAGAAAACCTTCCCTGAATATCATATATTTAACTGGTCATCCCCGACCACGTTACAGGTTTTTTCGAGATTAGTGTTATATTGATTTTAAATTTATAAGAGCGATACACCAATTCTATACACTCATCTCTGTACCTCATTCGACCTAAAAAATTTGCTTTTTTTATATTTTTAAATCATTTGTATAAAATAATCATCAAAATGTTACCTAGACATTTACATACTCTCATTTGATTTATGAACAATAAGTAATTAATTAAATAAACTATTGACTGAGGTTTAAAATATGCAAGAGAATTTAACTTCACATGAATGTTAAATTACATTATTTAAATAAAACCATACTGCCAGTAGCAGTTAAAATAATTAAAAATATTTTTCAGAAACATACACTTAGAATGTATATAGTTTACCACACCAAAAATTTCAAAAATACACTATTGGTGTAATAGTAGAATAATATTAGGTTGTTGCAATCAAAAAACATAAATTGTAAAAATTTAATGTCTTATTTATATTATATACCACAGCCATTTTATTGACAATACATCGATTTTATTGAATAAAAAAGTACACAGTAAAATATAATTAAGAACATTACAATAATAGTACATAAATCCTATATATATATATATCGACAGCCCCAACGAAAAAGGTCGTATCCCTATTTTTTTCAATATTAAGGTAGTATCTCAAAAAATCCCATGAAAGATTATTTTTTTAAATTATTTTTTTCATATTTTTATATATTCTTATCATAAATTATATAATATGTAACCAAATTTTCAAATTTATATATTAAAAAACAGAATAAGAATTTAAATTTGAATGTTAGTTTGGTTCATCTTGAAAAGTTCCAAAAAATGAGATATGACCTTTTTCAATGGGGCCGTCGATATATGTATAGTATAAGTTTATTTTGGTATAAAAACAAATATAGAAAACTAATGAATGAGACATCATATTATATCACTTTTTGAGCCAGGTATGGTTATGATTAATAGAAATATCAAATTTACTATCATCAATGCCAACATATTTAACATTTTTTTTTTGAAATAAAAATTAACTATCTATCTATAAATGCATTTTAAATAAAATGACAAAATGTGTATAAAATAAAACATTATCATATTAATATATACATGTAAAATAACCAAATGAGAAAATTAAATATTGATGAATAAAGTAATATAATTATTGCCAAGATTTTTGTTTGTTACAACTTAGTACTTAACTACATAATACTGTAGGTAAATAGTATAGTGTATATTCTTAAGATACACGATTTATGAATATGTCTTAAGAAAATACATACACAGTTGAAAAAACAAAAAATTAATAAATAAAACTTATACAGGTACATAAAGATTAAATAATTTGGTAAATATAAACGTAATTAAGTAGTCATAATATATAATACTAATTAATATAAAAATAATTAACATTATAGGTATAGGATACATTTATTTTAACTAAATTATCAATATTAAAAATTTAAAGTGGAAAAATAAATTGAAAGCCAAAATAGAATTCTGGTAATGCAGATGTATATTCATGAAGAATAAATTATTTTTCTCGTTCACCAATATCTAATGCCATGAACACATACTTATAGAATAGTGTTGATACTACTGTTCCAGAAAAGGGACCAACCCAGTAGATCTAAAAATACAATATATTTATTATTTTTATTATACATTCTTAATATAATGATATTATCTAATGAAAGATATAGCAATATTTTACAATGCAAAATCAAATTATGTGGACTTAAACTTCACTTTAAACATGTATAAACAAAATTATAAATAATTTACACAACATCATCTAACAAAAAAATAACTAAAAAATTTAAAAATATGGAACTTTCTTATTTAATAATATTAGGTACACAACAAATAGAGACCAATATTTAGAAACATTGAGTTCCTTAAATTTGATAATAAGTGTTTAAATTTAAAAATGAAAGTAAATGCAAAATGTTGACAATAAATCATCAATAAATCTTAAAATAACTTACCCAATGCATATCCCATGAATTGTTATAAATTGCTGGTGCTAATGACCTTGCTGGGTTTAAACTATTTCCAGTTAATGGACCCTAAAATAATAATAAAAAAAATGTATAGTTGAAAGTAGAAAAAAAAAGATAAAAAAAAATTTTAAAAAAAATTTAAATTTGGTACCAAATTTGCATTTGAAATAAGTAATCTATTTTACAAACTTTTACGTATTATAATTCACTATAATATATTTAAAAGACACAAAATATTATACTTAAAAATAAATATAAAACTTACAACTATAACTGAAGTCATGAAGATGATAACTAAAAATTTTAAAGAACCACAATCTCCATTACCACTACGTGGGTCCCAAACTGCACAAACAAGAAGAATTAATACTCCAGTTGTCATACTTTCAATTGAAAGTGCTTGCCAAGGAGTCAATCCAGCAACTGGACTTGTCACACAAATTCCAGGTTCCGCAGTATTCAAAATATTATAAGGTGAAACAACCTATAGATGATAAACATAAATTATATTCAATATTATATATTATATTTAATATACTCACCACTAAAATTCCATATCCAACAAGAGCTCCTGAGAACTCAGCTACTATATATACAAAAGCTGTTATAATAGGTAGTTTTCCCAATAATAAGGCGCACAATGTAACACAAGGATTTATGTGACAGTTGCTGATATGACCAATGATCTATAAATTAATTTTTATTTTAATTGTTCAAATCAAATAAAAAAAATTAAATAAAATAAATATTTTTATAAATTAAATATATAAAACTTACAACAATAGTAACACACACAATGCCAGAAAATGAAATAGCTCCACTATACGGACCAAGTACACTTTCAGGAGATTTTGGAACTAATCCCATACAACCGAATAGCATTAATATTGCAGTTCCAATAAGTTCAGCTAGAAATATTGACAGTAATTTTTGCCATGGTGGTCGTTCAAATAATTGACTCGATTCACTTGTACCTGAAAGAAAAATGAAATAAAGTAATTTAGTCGATAATTTAACAAAAAACTGTGTACTTTGAGTTATTAAAGGTAAATTATCATCAATTATATCATCCATTTTAATATACAACTTAATATGATGATTCAACCATTTGACCAAAAATTATATAAATAAAACCAAAGCAAAGTAACAAAAAAAAATAATCGTTGTTTAATTAATAGCATAATTATTCAAGTATTGTTAAAACAATTCGTTTTGTTAAGGATATCAAATTTATTTAAAAATTCAAATCATATATATTCAATATACATTTCAATTTAATAATTCAAATTTAACACAGTAAAATACTTTTAAAATTATTTAGAATTGTGATAGACGTTATCAAATAACTTTATCAGGTGTAACTTTAATGATATCGAAAATTATATCATGGAACCCATGATTACGGCTGTAGATTTACAGTTGTTCCCAATACCCACGATTTGGAACATATGAAAATATTAAAGTTCAGACCTTTTTGCAGTTCATATGACATTTTTATTTTCATCTAAAAGTAACATCACACTCGATGATATTAAAATAAATTATTAATATTAACGAAGAATACATTTTTTTTCTATAGTGATACAAGCATAAGAAACATAAATAAAACTGTATTTTATAAATGTAAGTAAATAATAAATAAAAAAAAAAAAATTTAATTAAATCTGTATAGCCAAAATATGTATTTCACACATCAGCTTAATACTATAAATTATTTGGGAAATTAAGTCAATACTTTTTAATTTTGTACCATTAGGTCAAAATAAATAATGCAATATTCATGGAGAGCATACTTAAAAATTCTTAATTTATTCGTTATTGCAATTAAATGTACTATACAAGTATAGGCGCAATTAGAATAATTAGAACATAGATTTTAGTGTTATATATTTCAAAATTAAACAGACTTAAAATGAACACTAAATATACATAAATTAGCCGATATTTCAAGTTATTGTACGCATAAATAAAATAACTCAAGCTAATAAATGGTTTAAATTTTAATTCGTATTTTGAGGCTTATTTTTAATGTATTAAAATTAATAATGCATTAACTATAATAAATATTATAAGTAGATACAAACACATACATTTATAAATTTGAACCGTATATTTTTTTATGTGCTTGTAAACACTCAAGTACCTAATAACAAAAAAATATATATATATAAATGCATTTTATGGTAAGTATTAGTGAATTATAACTATTATTATATTGATTCATTGTGAAAGCTTTTTATTTAAAATTATTTAATTTAAACACTACTACGAACTCGTACTTCAATATTAAATTAATTTAAAAGCAACATATAATAACAAGGTATATAAAATAATTCTGAAATAATTTTAATCGTTTATTATTTCTAGTTAATCTGTACGTAACAACAGGACAAATTAAATGTTATAATCGAGTAACTTTTAATATTCATGTTAAAATATAGGAAAGTCAACATCACAATATCATTTGCATATTGAATTCATTATGATAATTATGGTAATCAATATTATTTTTCTCAAGAATACAAATTTAATGAATTGTTTTGTTAATCTTTATGGATGTCGAAAAAAAAGGTTATAATTGATTTCCAACATAAAATAATCAATTAAAAGCAATACACGTAGATTCTGAAAAATGTTGGTGGAATTTATCTCTAACTTAATTGACTGAGAAATAAAAAGTATTAATTTATTAACCGGTCACACATTGTAAATGAATTACCTTAGCATCAAAATTTTCTAATACAGTTACATTTATATTTACTTAAAATTATTTAGTAAAGAGTTGTAATTATCATTAACATAAACAAAGCAAAAAAAAATAAAAGTAATATTAATAAAATGTCGACAGTATAAAAAAATATATGAATACATGAATGATGAGAATAGTTTAAAGCAGTGGTTTTCAACCTTTTTTTGGATCGTGACCCCCCATTTTTTATTTTTATGTAATGCGACCCCTTAAAAAAAAAAAAAAAATGTTGTTTTATTCATGAAAATTTGATTTAATTACCCATAAAATGTTTACATGATAAATAATTTTGATTAATTAACACTTAAAAATTTCACAAAATAAATAATTTACTTTGTTTTTTTTTAAAGAATATGGAAAAACCAATTCATCCATTATTTTTGGCGACCTCCAAACATATGATTCGCGACCTCCAGGTTGAAAACCAGTGGTTTAAAGTATGGTTTCAAGAATAAATGTATTTTTATACACTCAGGATTAAAAAATATGATAATTTTGTAACTGTTTGAAATACGTTTTTCAATTTTAATAATTTGATATAAGTACCGTCTTTATAAATATTTGAAATTATTAATTATATGAAGGAAAATAATAAGTGATTATAGAAAAAAAATAAACTTAAAGACATAACTAAAATATCAATTAATATATATGTATACATGTAACATGATGATTGTAGATATATTAATCCCAGACAACTTGTAATTTCATATTATGATTTTTGTCCTACTGAATTTTTATTACATAAAATGTACACAAAATAAACAAGAAAATTAAAGCTAAAATAATAAAAATTCAAGTAGTGAAATTCTATTAAAATTTTAAATCTAATTCAAAATCTTACATTACACCGAAAATATTCTTTTTTTTTTAAAAAAAGTTTTATTTTCACGATATTATTATGATAGAACAAAATAAAATTGCTCTAAAGATGGGTTTCTGTATTATCAAGAGTCTGATAAAACAAGTTTTATTGTATAAAGATATTTATAAGAATCATATTTTATGTAGGTCAAAGTATTTTCTACTATTAAATAGAGAAACCGTAACGCTAAATTACGGATACTAAGTATAATAAAAATACTCCCGAATAATCAGTTATATCTACTAATAGTTAATACTACAATATAATAATAAAATTAACTATAATTTTTTATGTTTACACAAATCAAACATTAATATTTTTAAGAAAAAAACATTATTATGTTTAAATGTAAATACTCACAATTATTATTGTAAAAATGTAATAAATAAAATTAGTGCTGAAGTATGGTATCAAAATAAATATAAAATAATTATATATTTACCTGTATTACGTCGATATATTAATCTATCATTGTAATCATTGTAATTTATTATTTCAAATAGATCTTCCATTTTAAATACTTCGTTACTCAATAATTTTTTTCGAAGATATAGTTAATAATTAGTTACGAGATACAACTACTATAGCTGATTATGGTATTAAAGTATAACTCCCTTGTGTATTATGTTTAATAACATATACAGTTTAAATAATTCAGAAAAATGTATAATTATTAAATACAAGTGTTATAGTTCCCCTCCCCCACGATTCAAATATTAGTGAAAGACAAAAATTATATTTTGCGCATAAATAATAACAAATATTGACATACTGTTTATTTGAACAATAGAAAAGTTTTTTTTTTTTTTTTAAACTGGTAATAAACTTGTAATATCTATGAATATTAAATTATTTTAATTTATAAAAAGTATAGAATTAATATAAAACACATATATTCATGATTCGTAACCCATAACGTTAACCTACGCTTCAACTACATTTTTGAATATTATTCATAAGCAAAGAACATTTATCACATCTAATTTTCAGGAACTTTTACTACAAATATAAAAATCAAATTAATATTTAGATGTGATACTTTTACAATATAATTTAATTGATGGATTAATAATAATTCAGAATGAGGATAAACTTAAAAAAGTCCTTACAATTATGAATATATAGATATAATATATAATATAATAATTATTATATTATAATTATAATATATTATAATATATTATAATATATAATGTATTATAATATAATTATATTATATAATATATAATATATATATTTTAATGAATAAAGCCAGGATTTTTTGTAAAAAATATTGTTAAATTGCATATATTTATGCACACGAAAATTAAATAATACACAAAAAATATGCAATAAAATTCTTTATTATGTATTTAATTTTTTTTTTTTTTTTAATATATTACATTGTATAAAATATTAAAATTTACTATGATTTACAAATTACAGAATAAATAATTAATAATCTAACATATAAATTCAACAATATTTATCTTTGAACAGATACCAACACGAAATTATAAAATATGATTTTAGATTTTTAAAATGAAAGTCAACGGAACGAAGTGGAACGGTTGTCACGCAGAATAGAATTATACATAGAAAAACATATTTCTACGTCAAAAAACACTATTAGCACATATTTAAAACAATTTAAGTCTACAGGTAACAATTCTACAATTCCTATATTTTTGTCACTTAATTCTCTGCTTAATGTTCCATAGATTGTTTAATTTTAAAAATACCCTGGAATTTTTGACAATACTTTCGATAGTTTAGAAAACTATAACTGTAACTCCTTATATTAAATAGGCAAAATTAAAATATTTATTATTTATAAAATATCCATTATTTTGTCCATTATATATAAATATGTAATTAATACTCAATTTACTCAAATATGTAAAATATTCAAAAACAAAAATTATCCATAGGAATGTATACAGTGCGAGACGTCGACATTTGAAATAAAAATTATTGTATATATACGAGTATATATAATTACTAATGACTGTACCTAAGAATATAAAGTTTGAGTTTATCTGAGTTTTGATTGTACATTCAATATTTAAAATATATTTCGAAATTGAATTAAAGATTATACGTCCTTCAAAAAGAAAGAAAATATAATGAACATAATTCTGCAATAGATCGATCCCAAGGTTACGATTAAAGCCTCCAAATATTGAGTCTAAAGCACTTCAACCTGACTACTCTGAATTTAAATTTTATTTGTTACATATTTAAATAAATTGAAATTTATTTTTAAGAGCCAATCATAATTATAGTTTAAGCAATATTTGTAAGACTAAAAAGTTTAAAAAAAATAAAATAATATAATATAAATTAAAATAAAAAAATTACTGTAAAAGACACTGTAAAAATAAACTAAATTATTTTAATATTTCAAACATTAATATAATGATGAATCATATTAATTAAAATGTTAAGTACTTTAAAAATATAACACTAAAACGATCAAGAACATTAAATTTTTAATTATTTTATTTTTTTAAGATATATTTAGTTACTCTTTATACAACAGTTTAACAATAAAATTATTTTTAACCAAATTAACTATTTTATTTAAAATTAAAATAAACATATAACATTAATCATTCCGATTAGGAATATGTATTGCATAAGGTATACCTAAACAGCCTACTAAGTCATAAATATTATTTAAAATTATAGTTTAATTACATACATAGATCAAATTCTTCGATTTTATATTTAGTTAAGCTACATAAATTATTTTCACTAATAAGTATAAAATTTTATTAATTTATAAAAAATAAATTGTTGGTAAAAATATTCCAATACATATATTTATATAATTTTTTTTATGGATCAATTTTTGATTTTTGTATACTGATTCAATAAGTATTAATTAATATATTTAAAATAAATATAAATTATTACAAAACTATATTTTTAATTACACTCCACCATTTTTGCTGTAGAATTTTATATAATACATTTATTATATACGTTACAAATATTTTGTATTTACCATATTCTGAAAAATCCCCAAAAGAAATAGAAGATCCAAGTTCTTTCAATAAATTACGTGATGCTTTCCCTGGGTGTCGAAAACATCCTGCCATATTTATTCGAATTTTAAATTAACTGAAATAGTAACAACGGTATACGCGGTATACGGAAGGTTTAACACAGCATCAGTTGACAAATAACACTGATCTCGAATCACGGAGTTCATTTCAGTATTTTACAAGTAAGTGGGTAAGAACATTAAGACACTTTTCCCGTTTCAGAGCTAAATCAACGGAGGGCGGCGAACCATGACAACGGAACTTCTCCCACTATTCTCGTTATCCCATGGCCATGGCTTATCATAACAAAACAAGTAATTAGTCAGTGTTAGACTAAATTAAGTAAAAAATTATCAAAATCAAATATCTACGATAACCTACATCATTATAACATATAAAATGTCAAAGTAATTAAACAATGCATTAAATACCAAACACAGTTCTAAATCAAATATAGCGAGGTGATTATTATTATATATTTAATTCAGGTATAATATAATTTGACATTAATTATTTAATCGAAGTAACATATGTTTTTTAATATCGACTGTAAATTTACAGTATTTATACTTATTTAATTCGGCATTAAATGCACATAAAACAAACAAATGGTTACAGAATCATGTCTTGCATTTTAAAAACTTCCCTAGTTAAAAATTATGAAATATAGACTATTATGTAAAGTATATCTTTTACTAATGATCTTATCATATAATACATAAAGAAAATATAAATAATACACAGCTTTGGTTTACACTATAACAAGAGTATAACGTTAATAAACACCTAAGTTTAAATAATAATAAATATACCGTGAATAATATTTATATATAATAGTTTATCAACCTATTTAATGGATAATTTTTTAGTGAACCTATCATTATGAAAAGAGTTGTGAGAATTTCACAACTAAAGAAGATTGTTTTTTAAAAATATTTTATACTAAAAACTTAAATACAGAAAATATGTCTATAACACTGTTATACATTAGGCGTTAATGATAGGCAATTATTTATACACAACTGATTTACAAGTTGCTTTCAACGCAACTCGCTATGGCGAGTATGTTTTTCAATAATACATAGAAATATTTGTTCTAGAACATTCCCCAATGTATTTAAATAAGAGATTTTATTGAACACCATTGTATCAGATTTCACCAAACTATTATACTGTACGCCTGTGAAAATATTTTTTTTACTATTACGAAATTGTGTATTCATAAACGTGTATGTGTTCATTGTTATTCTAAAGTAACATATATATATATATATATATATATATATTAATATTCTTATATTATCAGATAGTATAAAAAAATACGAAGAAACCAGCACAGCGTATTTCAACCAGGATAATTTTAGTAAATATTTTGAAAATATTTATTTCCTATAACATTATTTCAAATTTAAGCTTTCCTTATAATTTGTTATATATATTTGTAATTTTATAAGACAAAAGTATAACAATCTAGATATTTAAATGTAAACAAAAAATCGATAACATTGAATTCCAGTAGGACCATTTTTTTTTTAATTCCATGATAATTTTAAAAATATAAATATTATGTTTACCATAATCCAAACTAATTTGAGATGACTTCATTGATATAACAGATGATCGATAAGTTCAAAGATAAAATATAAAAAGTATGAAGACTATTAATTTTTATTTAAACAAATAGTTTTTTTATTCTTGTATCGATTCATAAATAACCATTTAAAGAGGTTACGTAAAACTGACTTAATTTTGTATGTAAATGTTTTTACATCTTTAGATACTTAACTTATATACTTAAGAAAAAATGTGACACAGATTGTTATCATATTTATAAGGTATATGCCATATATTATATGCTTGCATAGTATTACATGATTATACCAACATTTCTTCTCTAAATTATAATAAGCTTTGTACATTATATTCTAGCTCAAAAATGCTATTGAGCTTCATCAAACTAAAAATGTATTATCTTTTTATTCTATGTGATTTTAGAATTGAAATATAAATTATTATTAAGCTACATCTAGTGATTAATATATAAATAAATACATTTTTAATCTGGAATATTATATTTGTAAAGTACGACCGGTTTCAAATCAAAAATGAATCGTTATGTACATAAAAAATTAATAAAATAACGATTTTTACATAAGGCAAATAAAAAATAAAAAACGATTATGATGGACGAATAAATCAATATTTAACCTTATTTATGGCTCTAATTAAGTACATCAGTTTTAAATGTTATCAGACGAATCCTAATAAATAATAGGCACAACATACTAATTTCGATAATTTTATAAACTCTTTCTCCAGCTCTTCCCTTACTTGAAGTAAGATAAATGTTCGAAAACATAGAGTCAAATTTGATAGTTAAGAATATAATAAAACTACTTATATAGAACTTAATAAATATACAATAAATAAATAAACCGTAAATCCAATACTTCAAACATTTTTAGTATGGTTAATATAGATATTAATAGTATCAAAACATGTACTAAAAATGTTATCTTCGAAGTTAGATTATTAATTTTAATCTTTGTCTAGGATTTTGAGCTTGAAATAAAGATACCACTATATTATGGTTAGGTTTGATTATTGTAACAGTCAAGCTATAGTTACATAGGATTTTTAAACGATGATAAACAATTTTAATTATTTCCGTTTTTGATATAGAACTAAAAATTGTAAACCGTCATATCAAATTAAAATAAATATATTTCGTATCATATAAACATTGGATAATTTATTGAATACCGGGTTCAAGCTATTTTTACCTGTTAAAATTTTACATAAATTAAAAAAACTACATTTCAGATTACTTTTATCCTTCCTTTCAAGTTAAGTCATATTATGATACTTATAAAACAAAAATCAATAAATTAAATTTCATACTTGGATAATTTTCTGTAATATTAATTTATTAGTTAAATATAAAATAATATTGATTTAAAAAAAAATAAATGACTTAATTAAGCAGGGTTATTTAGTTGTTGATGAATTAATAACATACCTTACATCTAAACTATAATAATACTTTTATTGCTTTTCATATTTTTATTTACTTTTAAAGAACTCCTAATTTGTTACGTCTTACAATTTTCATTTAAGGCGATATATATTTTATACCCACTACGGAAAAATAGATTTTACATCGGAACATTTTTATCCTCAGGTAAAAATTGCCTGTTACCACCGTTTCTTCATGAATATAAAACAGTAAATTAGGTAAATAATTATAAATTAAAAAAAAGAGTTTGGTTCAATATAATAAATGTAAAATCAATTATTCTAGTAACTATAAGACAACTATTAAGATTATTAATACCTACAAAAAATTAAGGGTGAATAAAAATATACAATTTTTATGAAGTCGTACATCATTAATTTAAGATCCATAATCACGGTAATAATAACAAGATAACATATGTATCGTCCAGTCACCGGAAGGTCATATCCCAATAAGAAGAAAATTTCTAAATTTAAATACTTTATGACTGTTATAATATAGACCTCAAAATCAGTAAACTGGACTGCAGGAGATGCGCTGAGGCGAAGCGGTCGATTTTAACACTGGAAGAAACGAAAACGCCTTCCCTCGCAACACGATAACGATATCATATTTTATTATTATTATTATTTTTTTTTTTTTTTTTGATATTTCGTCGGCACAAAACTACTTTTTATCGTTACTGTATAACCAATTATAAAATAATAAACAAATATTCATAACAAACAAAACGGTGAAGGACCCTATTATACAACACATTAACGCAGTGCATTTTTTAAAGGAATTTTCATTGAGCGACAATTTTTTTCTGAACATAGTCACGTTCATGTTGGCTTCACATAATTTCACTCGGTCTTTCAAAATACTATCGACTAACCGACAAAATATAATCACTGGGTGACAATTCTGTCTCCTAGTTAAATAGTTAAATAAATGCATTGCATTAACGCGCCAACAATTTCAGAAGACGATCGATGATAAACGGTTATAGTACCAGCTTGTAGCTAGTACACATTGGACGAATGCAACTGCCCCAATAAGTTGCTTGTAATATATAACAATACGGCCGACCAATATGCTAATGTTTCAACGCGATTATACTAACTGATATGTAAAGAGTATTGTTATAATTCCAAAACAAATCAAAACAAATATTTACCTCTGTTGTATATGTAATTCGGCATGGTTCATACGATCGTCGCAACAACTAACACTAAATACGCGGTACAATGCGAAGCAATTTTAAAAACGAAAAATCACGGAGCACGAGTGTGCACCGGCGACGCGAAACGGATACGAGAGAAATCGAAAGAAAAGTTTTGATAATCAATAACTCCGAAAGCCGTCGCAACCACTGCGACTACTGTTGGTTACTATCGTTCGTTGTACGCTTTGAGTATTTTTTTTTTTTTTTATTACACCGGTATAACAGACGTTATGCATTTACACCACCACCGCCGCCGTCACCGTCGTTACACACATGTGTTACCACTACCGCGTATCGCCAATGACCGCTTTCGATAAACTACAGGTATCGCGGTCGTGTTTACGTTCGCGCAACGTACCCCCCCGTTTTATTGTTCTACCTACTTACCTACCAACCTACTACCCGTCTACTGCCGTCGGCCTTTTTTTATCAGCACGCGAATCGGCATTGAACTGCGCAAGCGCGGACCAGCAATCGTTATCACGTAGTTCGCGCGACCTAGGGTTGATGAAAATATTACGATTGTCGTAGTACCACGGGGACCATTAGCCACCGCGTTCACTACCTGCCGAGTACTTGACGTACAATCATAGACGCCACGAGTGAGTTGTTGCGGCGGCTATCGCGTAAAATAATCGGAACACGACTCGTGCTACACGAATTCCGTGCGCGTTCGTTGAAAACCCACTGACGAATCCGAGCACTTGGTGGTTATCTGCTCCGGATTAGGTGCCTAATATTAATATAAACGTATTATATCTACAGTTGGATATACTGTGAAACAATGCTTTTTTATATGCGCATTATTTAATGGTTTGCGGTTTCTGTCTTTTTACTTTAAAAATAATATTCAATATACATATATTAATATTCAATGGATCCGAATCTTAACCTGGAGAAGATAAAAATTTTGTTTAACTACGACCACTTTTAATCCATCCTGTGGCGTATATAAGAGGGAATGTCTAGTGGACTGCAGCCCCCCCCCCCCCCCGAAATGCTTACAAAAAACTTAAAAATTATTATAAACATAGGTATGTAATGTATTTTATGGTTCTTTATGCTAATTTAGAATTTTCGTCCAATGTCAAATCGTATTGGGACATTCTGTAAATGAAATGTAGATAAGTACCTACTGTGTCTTGTTAGTAATTCTTAAATAGCAGTGGAAATTTAACTCTGTCCATAATAGTCCCTCCCGAAAATATTTTCTATATATGCTACTGAATCCATCATTCTCCATTATTTGTACCAAAAAAATTAGATTCTTTACATATGTATTAAACAATTTTTTTTTAGTTGCTATTTATAATATATTAAAACTGCTTAACAAATACATTTAGCTTTAAACTTAATTATGCATATACATTAATTAGTATTAATCTTAATAAATATATCTATACTTGAACGAATATAATAAAAGAAAATACATAGATAGGTATGTATATTGAACTTTCAACCAAAATTCCCCAAAATATTTATTGAAATACGAAATAGGTGTACCAAAGTCTGAAAATAAAAAAACAGCATTCGTATGTCGATAAATTATGATATTTTAAAAATATTGACACATTTAGAACTACCCGAGATTTACTTGATATTATATATATTTTTTTCTACACCCCTTAAAACATTATATCAAAAGTATCAAAACTAAAATAATAAAGTAGAATTCACCAAAATTATTTTTTAACTACCAATATAATTAGTATATATAAAATATAAATTTATTTATTGCATATATTTTTTTTATAAATTAAAACTGAAAACAAAAATATAAAAACTATTAAAACGGAAATTATTTGTTTTTAATGGATATGTTATATGTCTAATTATAATTTGGCTAAATATACGTTTATTTATATTAATTTTAAAATTGTTTATTTTAACGAATTTATTATTCACTAACATTTTATTTTCATTATATTTAAAGTAATAAACAAATTCCTTAAAATAATATTTAAAATTTTAAAATATGGATCAAAATTCTACTGTTGAAACCGAAAAATCTATCCTAAAGTTAACCAGTAGCTGTAATCAACTGACTCACTTACCTAATTCGCATATACATCAACAAAATGATAATAATACTTTGAAAAAAGTTATGTCGATGAATTGCAATGAAATCAGAGTTAATCATAAGGATAAAATGGACCAAAGAGCATTTACTGCTAAATTGAATATTTATAAAAGTATGCAAAAGAAATTTGTTGCTGCATCTAATAGCCTAAAACTAAGTTATGAAACACTTAAAAATCTTCAAATGGATTTATTGTCAGATAAAAACCAGTTGAAATATGATGAACCTGAAATTATAGTAAATATATTTTATTTTTACTAAATAAATTTTACAAAAGTTTGCTTGGTCCAATTTAGGTAAAAGAAAATATCGAAAAAATATTCGGAATAAAATTTCCAAAATTAAAAATTTTATCAGAAGTAAATCATCAAATATTTGTTCCGAATCTCGATATGTGTTTGGAACAAGATATTAAATTTACGTCTGGTCATTTAAAGTTTGATTCAGCAATACAAGAAGCTTATGAAGAGGTACGAAAAATATTTTTAGAAATTTCAGAAACTAATATTAAGTATCATTATTGGCTGAAAAATATTATTAAACCGAATGAATTCAATGATTTATGTGATGTTAGAAGATTTTTAATGCAACATTTATTTAATAAAGAACACGTAGATGATCAATTGGAATCGAAATTAAAACATTTCTACAACAATTTACAACTTAAATTAATAAATATTGTGAATGAAGTTGACGAAATTCTTAAGAATGAAAAATGCTCAGAAGAAAAAACAAGATAACGAAATAAGAAATAATTGTTTTGGGAATTTAGAGACAAACGCTGAAGTAATTATTGAAGATTATAAACAAAAGATGAATATACAATTTGAGATATTAGAAATGGAGAATAAAAACTTAAAAGAAAAAGAAACGGAATTATCTAAACAAATCGAAACTCTATTTGGACAATTGACATTAAGAAATAAAAAATTAATTGACACTAAGAACCATCTATCATTATTAATGAAAGAGAAAAAATGATTTAATTTGCCTAATAAAAAAGATGGAAATAAAAGAAGAAGGCTTTCAAACACTTCAAAATAAGTTTTCAACAGAGAAAAAGAAAAATGAACACTTAAGAGCCATTATAGCAAAAGAATATGAAACTGACGATTCTAATTTATCAATAAAAAAAAACTAATATAAAAATCTGACTTATTTATAATTTATGTACGACCTTAAAAACTTAACTTCAGAATTAAAATATATAATAATAATTTGTCAATCAATTATAAAAAGAGGTTTTAAATAATCCACTACTTACCTAACCTGATTAGTTAAACAATCAAAATGATAACGAAATTCTCATAAATATATAGTATAACAATTTATGGTGATTAATGTATTTCTTTTCTACAATTCTGATTTTCGATTATACTCACGAATGAAGTTTAACAATATAAAACTTGTTTGTTTTAATTTAAAATGCACATTTTGATAACTTATTTCAAAGGATTTTGAAATTAATATAATTAAGAACATATTTGTTGAATGTTTTCGAATGTTCGACGAAATGAATTCAAATATGTTACAACATTATATGATATACAATAATTAAATATAGAATGTACTATTTATGAAACAACTAATAAAAATTAATTTTGAATTTAAAGTACCTCTTATATAAATTAAATAAATACTTAAAATGAAAGTAGCATCTAATGATGACATTTTTATAATAAAAATTCAAAAAAATAAATAAATAAAATATATGTAAATAAAATTGTTTATTGAACATCAATTTTTAAATAGAGAAATTATATATACAATTACTATCTCAATAATCATTACGATAGTTAAAATGATTATTTGAATAAAAAATATAAATAATA
The DNA here is from genome assembly GCF_003268045.1 of Sipha flava. Lineage (NCBI taxonomy): Eukaryota > Metazoa > Arthropoda > Insecta > Hemiptera > Aphididae > Sipha > Sipha flava. The sequence continues at coordinate 2,145,396 of NW_020271718.1, read as the reverse complement.
AAAGCTATATTTTTAAAATACCATGTATGACTTTTTTGTTGTTAAAATGTATCTTCCTAATAAAATGTCTTCGAAATATTTTTATTGAAAAGTCTATGTAGCTTATAAGCACAGTGTGAATGTTTGACGGATACTTGTCTCATTTGTTGGATCATCTCATTACACATTATTATATTATTCATCAGTGTTGCATTATTAATATAATTTGGAAGTTAATGATAAATTATTCGAATATTAAATAAACTTTAACTAGTGATTTATTTTAAGTATAATTAACAATTAATAGAAATTAAATAACCACGTAAAACAAAATAGCCAATAGATTTAAATTTTTTATTGTGAACTCATTAATATAATTACTTTTAAATACATATATATTTAATAATTTTCAAAGTAAAACTAAATAATATTTTTTATTGCTCAAAATTATAATAATTGTAATTTATAGGTTTTCTTCGAACTATCTTACCTGTTGACTTTTTTGGACTAAATTTATAATTGTTTTTCAATTCTGAACTTGGTACTTCAAAAATGGCACTGTTTGGTGTCTGATCATCGGTTGGCGTGACAAGGAATTGATCAGGTGAAGTTGACATGATTCTTTTTAACCAAACTTTTTCCTAAAAAAAAATTTAATATTTCATTCAATAATTATATATACAAAAATAAATAACAAATAAACATATCGATATCGATACAAAAATAATTGTATTTGTTAAATAATAGGGAATATGTTTAAAATCTATTAGTTTACTTAGGAGATGTAACTTAATTCAAAATAACATTTTAATATTATGTTATTATTTTTTTAAATATTTGACATAATTAAATATATATAATAGTATAAAATACATACAATATATAATATTTACTTACATAATATATAATGTACAAATTATGATCCTATTATATTATTAAACATTATAGTTTATACATTTGAGAGTATTTGAATTTATAAAATCTATTGAATAAATTATGCAATATCATAATCAGTAACCAAGATATCAATGTACTGAGACTTAGACTAGATATAAGTAGTGATGGGATTCTTACCATAAAAAATTTTCGGTAAATTTTTTTATCAGTGTATATTTTTTTTACTAATTTATTACGACCACAATAACATGTTTATAACTCGGCCAACTAATACTACCACTGGATACTTGTCCCCACTTAACCTCATTATATTTAAATATGTATAAGTATGAGTAGTATAATGAATAAATTATGCACATTTTAAATTATTTGAACTAAGGAAAAATAACAAAAATTAACATATTATAAATATATTTATACTTAGCTATTTTACAGATACTGAGATACTTAAATTAAATAAAATGAAAATTTAATAGTTAAATGTATAAACCAATTTAAAGTATGCTTCATAAAATTCATCATCGCTCAAAATATTATGTTCTTCTGATAAGTTATCAGATTCAACTAGAACTTCTGTACCACATTTATATCATAATAATGGTGATAATTTGAACGGATTATACCATATTCTCGTAATATATTGACGTATCGAGGACGGATAACCTCATAGAATGGTACTAGTGTTAATATGCACATGAAAACATTTTAAATAAATGATCATTCAATTTTTATAACGGTAAAAAAAATATCGGTAAAATTTACCTAAGTTACTTTACTGGTAAAATTTACCAGTAAATTTACTGTGCTCCCATCTCTAGATATAAGTTCCTAACGTGAATAAACTTTCAGTAGTTCTTCTATGTACTTAATAATAATTATAGCTAGTTGATTTATTCTAAGCAATTATATATGTATGTATATTTATAACAGATCTAAAATGAAACGGTTAGTTTTTTCTTATCTATATTATGTGACACATATAATATAATCCAAAAAAATCATAAATAAAGTTAACTGAAAAATATGAAACATATTTATGCACAAGAGCTGGAAAATATAAGAGCAGTCAAAGTGTATTTACAATAATACACATAAGCATATGCAATAAACAGTTCATATTAGTTACAAATGTATTCCAAGGAAAATAAATGAGTACAATACATATTGAATAAATATAACTTATGTGGACTATAGAATATATAATTGTTCTTTCAAACTTAAAACATTAATAGATTCTTTAAAAAAAAAAAAAAAAAAATGTAACTATTATCAAACAAGAATTGCAAAAAAGTTTTTAAAAACGAATGTATCGTATAATCATGTACGTGATGAATTACTAAAAAAAACTCAATTCGTTTATGGTTCGTCAAACATATTGTTATCACTAAAGATAAAAACAATTAACATGAAACATTCTCTGTAAAATTATCAATAAAAATTAAAATATAAAATTGTTAAAATAGTATGCATAAAATGTGAAATATATAAATACAATAGATATTAATAATTTAAAATATTTGGAAAATGTACAAAAATAAGATACAGTTCAAATGCTACGAAATTGTCTTACGAACATTTTTCTTTAAAATTTCTTAAAAATGTTCACTTATTTAGACAGTTAAATTTTTAAAATATGAAACAATTCATAGAATCAATTAAGAACTAAATACTTCATGGCTTACAGACTCTGAATAACTTTAAAACTTGAGGCACTTTTCTAAAACATAGAATTTTTCCATTAACTCAAAAATATATATTAATTCGTATTTATATTTATATATATATTACGATACTACACTATCATATATTATAATCAAAGTCCTATTTCTCTTATTTTCTGTGATTAAGTATTTTTATTAGTTTGCACTAAAAGTGTCATGTGATGCAATTAAATTTAAAGCAGGAAATTAATAAAATAATGGTTTTCTCTAGAATTTTATCATATTGTAATGTTAATTGTATTTTTTTTCGAAGTTCATGAATTACAAATGCATTGTATTATTTACTCATTTAATAATATTTATTTTTTTAAATTATATTTTCTAGAAAAAAATTCTGTCTCGTAGAAATAAAGATATAAGTAATCACTATTTTTTATAGAATTTAGAAGGTTTAATATTTTTAATCCATCAACCCTTTTATTTTTTTATATAGATATAGGTATTTTTTTAATTTTTTTTTATTATTTGCTTATATAATTATTTGTATTAAAATAAAGAGTAAGATTACTTAATACTTAGGTCTATTAATACTTAATACTTAGATAATATTGATATAACTATTATTTTTTACAAAATATTTTTACATAGCTATGCAACTCTTTCGTATTATCTCTGATATGAATACATTATATTGTTCATTAAATTGTTTAAATATTATATAAATAAGTTATAGGTTACATTGATATGGAATTTTTAAGCAACTATAATAGGTTAAAATATGCTTAGAACTTGAAAAAAACATAATTCAAGTAAGAATTATACAAATGAACAAATGATAATTAGAAAAATAATGAGTGTGTGAATATATTCAATATTACTATACCTTATATAAATGATAAAAGTTTACTGATCAGAAATTGTCTGTATTAATAAGAATATTTAATTAGCATCGCCCTATTTTTAAAAATGAAATCAATCCATTTTTTCTGTAGTATTATTGCATTAGATATGGACATATATAAGGTCCTTTATAAGTTTTAAGCGGAGTGAGAAATGTATTGTTTTTACAATAATGTTTTTTTTTTTAATCAACACAATTTAGACCAGAATAATTGTTCCAATCATTAACTGTTTTTTCTTTCTAAATCAAATGTTGTCTATTGAGTACAATCAAAGAATCATTTTTTGAAAAATAAAATTTTTTTAAAATAATAAATAGTTACAAGAAAAACAACATTTACGGAATACATATTTTCGACAAAAATTTCAATTTTACTATTTCGGGTATTTCAACGAATTTCAAATAAACTATATTATTAAGTTACGTTGTTTTTATTCTTAAAATATTAATCATAAAGACATGAAGTATACACTATACATTTTAAAGTATTTTTATTTAGTAGAATAATAGATGGTTTTTCATAGGCACCTCATTCGTCTTTTTAGAACATTTAAAAAACAACCAAAAAAAATATTTATTGAAAAAGTAATTATGTGTAGACGTACGATACACACATTTCGAAAAAATAAGTGCAATAAGCAATAATACCTATAACCTAATATATAACCTATAATATAACCTGTACTTCACAGTATCACTTGTTATTATTGTAAATAATAAGCATATCATAATAATAATAATAACTATATTTTGTAATTTGTGTAAGCATATGGTGTTGTATTACACCTTCTTAATTAGAATTATTTGATATTTGGAAAACAAATTTTTGTTGACATGCTTAGGTTTATGTCGGAAAATTTAAAATAAACAGCAAAAAAAAATTTGTAAGTAATACATTTATAGTCGATGAAAACAATAGTCGAATTTTTGTTACTTATAACCATCAGTGGCGTATTTATAATTTAACTTAATAGAAGGAAATTAATCAAATTTACTCAACAATCCTACTTTTACCTATTATTTTTATAGTATATTTACTTTTTCAAGTAAATTAATTAATATTAATAATTTTAGTTTTTGTATAATACATATAAATAATGTATTTTATGAAAAAAATACCACATATACATAAACGTATATATACTATGTAATTATACCACTGCTTACTATATTCAATGTATTAAAGGTCAAACAAAGGTCATGGTTTCTAAGACCTGCTGAATCTAACATAGAAATATTTAATTATAATTAAATGACACAATTCCAATAATATATGTTGCTGTAATAAAATACCACAAACCAAATTTTTTTAACTGATAATAATTGTATTTTAATATCAGATTACTTTTATATTCGAAAGAACAAGACTTGGATTATACATACCTATAATATGTTATTTAAAAATCCATACGAATAGTTTAAAATAATTTTAACAACCTAACAAAGAATAATTAACATATGATATATTTTAAATAATAATTTGTATGATTTTTGACTATTGTAACTAAATAGTGATATTCTCTTAATTTCAATATCATAAATTGATACATAACGAGTATATTTTATTACTTTACTACAAACTTTATTATCTATAAAACATAAAAATATTGAAGTAAAATGCTTAATAAATTGTATTAAAATAAAACTTTCATAAAATATATATGCTATCATAATTTTTAAATGTTTGAAAATAATAAAATTTAAAATGTTTTCAACATATTCAATTCATTCGAAAACAAAATGTCATAAAACTTCTGGCATACTAACCTAACAAATAATTTCGTTAATAATGACAATACTTAAATTTACCGACAGGTGTATATATGTTAGTGGCCCTATACTAATTAAATAATAAGCTATACGTTCAATATACAATGTTTAAAGGATAAATATAATACATAAGTATCAAAGTATTTACTCTAATTAAATAAAGTTAGACATTTATTGGTGTAATCTAATTTTTTAAAAAAATGTATTAGTTACTAAGTATTTTATAAACTTATAATTTATTGTAAATGTTTTGTATTCGGGGTAGATCTATTACGAAGTATAAGTTATACAATAATTAATAACTAATTTTGAAATTGTATTTACACTAGTTAAAATACATTAATGGTTATAAATAATAACTCATAAATAAATGGAATTATCTACATTATAAATTATTAAGAAACATTTTTTAAATTTTTACTAATTCGATTTTTTAATTATTGTAGAAATTAAAAATGAAGTAAGTAGCTACATAGAACTTATTTACTATTTATATTTAAAGTTTATTCACAAAAAAAAACCATAAAGTGAAGAAGTAAAATCAATACTTTAGGTTTAAAATTTTAAAACTTAAAATTATACGATTTTTTTTTATTCAAGAAATATTATATACAACCAATAATATTAATCATGATCAAAAGGTAAAATACCTAAAATAAAAAAGTATATATTTTATAGTTTTGAAATTTTTAAAACTATATGACAAAAAGATAATTTTTTTTTTTTGTAACTTACTCAACCAAAATATATGTATTAGTTAAATTTAAATAAAATTTAAAATTAAATAAAAATGAGGTATACGTTAAGTATAGTAATAAACTTAATCTTAATGATTCTTTGAAAATTTTAAATTTATAATTTAAAATACATATTTATTACCAACCTTATATTGCTTTGCTCTAACTTAATTGAGAACTTTACTTAACTGAAGATGATTTTTTTCTTCTTAATTTAAAACTGACAATTAACAACCAATGAAGACACGGAACAACTATTCAACTAATGTACTCGTAATCATACTACATAAATTAAGGTACTTACCTCACTTCTATAGGTCAAAAGTAACATTAATCAAAATTATCAAATGTTGTGAATAAACCTTTGTATCTAGTATCTAATAATAAATAATGATTTAAATATAGTATATAGACACACATAGTATTATTATTTAAATAATTTATAACCACTTATACATTTAATCATTTTATATCATTAATTATAAATAATAATCAAAAAAATACAATTAACATGAAGACTCCAAATGAATCAAGGAAGTTAATGATTAACAATGATGCGTTTTCAATAAAAACTTTTTATTGTTGTTAGATAAATATTTCGTATGTTTTTAAATTGTCTGCTAAAATTAGCTATCCAAAAAAACAACAATTACAATTGTTTTTACTAGACATTTTGATACTTGCAGAAATTAATTTTGGATTCATCGAGAAAAAAAATTATGAGAAATCACATATTTTACGAAGATAATAAGTTATTATATTACTTTCATTATTTTAAAACATAGTTTTTTATAATTAATATGTTTCTACTTTTTTTTGCACTATAACTTATGCATAGTAGGACTGTATCGTCAAAGATATTAATTGTCAAACCTGAGAGTTGTCTTTAATATTACGATTAACTTGTTAGTCACATTTGCACAGAAGGAATCAAAGTATTATTTAATATAAATAGTGTATATAACCGGGATGGCAAATCCATGGCACGCAAAAAGATTTTGTGTGCACGCGAAAATTTTTATTTATATATATATATATATATATATATATATATTGTATAATATATAATATTTTAGGACTTATATAATATCTACCTATTATAATAATTTAATATAAATAATTAACAAAGCAATATTATTATTATTATTATTATTATTATGTACCTAAATTCAACTTTTTATACTAATACATTAATTATACAACAAATTATAATATAACAAAATATATTTTTAAAATTTTTTTTATGGAACGCTTTATAAAAAAAAAAACAAAAGTAATTTTGGGCACGCAGTGTTCAAAAGGTTTGCCATCCTTGGTATATAGTATTAATTGAACATTTGAACATGCAGTAATATTCATCAAATAATATTTTTCTAAGATTTAACTTATAATTAACTAAATATATAATAAATATGTTAAATATATAATTTATAGTTTAAGTAATTCAGATTTAATTAAATGCAATAATGTTTAAAAAAATTCTTTTAATGATTGAAAACATTTTCCAAAATTATAATTTCAGAAACCTATGTAATAATAGTTTACGACTAAACACTAGATCACTAATTTATAATTAATATCAAAAGCATACAAATAATTTCACATAATATAAATACGTATACACAACAATGTTTAGGAATAAAAATAAATATGATTTTAAATAATTATAATACAAAGAATTATTTTTTACCATTATTTAGGTTTATGAAAATATTTAAACTAACAGGATAAAGAATAATGAACCATAAAGGAGACCCCCTATGAATTATAAATCCAATAAAAATGTACTCTATGAACTATTATAGAGGAAAATAATGGGCTTTATATTATACTGGAGCGGCAATTACTTATATGATAATGAAAACTTAGTTATACCACTATAACTATGCATTAGTACAAATTAAAAATAGATTTTTTTTAAACAATCAATTTTTAAAGAATTTAAATTTTTTTCAATAGCTAAAAAATAATACGGGTACAATATAATGGTTATTATGTTGTAAATTGTAATTATTTAATGTTATACAAAATAGTAAATAAAATATTAAAAATTAAATTTATTTTTCATACATAACGGGTCTTAAGTAAAAATAATAATATATTAGTAAATATAGTTCGTTAGTTTAGAGTGATTACATAATTATAATTCGTTATATACAAAGTTAATCCTTAATGTCTACCAAATGCATTTTTATTAAAGCGTTATATATATTTTTACTCATTTATTCTTTAATATGATATTAATGTAAAAACAATATCAAAATACTATTCATTGTTCAGTATTAATATTTGTTAATGTCTGAAATCGACATAAAATTTTTTTTCTGAGAATTTCTAATTTCTTCTCATTTCAGATATTTATTTATATATTATATACATATATAACTAAAGTTAACAAATATAAAATTAAATTAAATTATAAACATTATTTTATACTTAGCTTTCTGCAAAATTCTAGTTTTTTTAATACATCACACGATACAATCATTGAAAAAATAATACAGATTTTGAAAAGATAAAATTTTGTAAAAAAAAAAAAACAACCACTAACTAATATCACTGATTGATGATAATTTCTTTTAGAAATACGAGTACAATAGATTTCTAAATTTTTTACATTACGAGAACACAAGTTACGATGTTATCATTAAAAAAAAATTACCAAAAATTAATAAACATTTGAATGTAATAATAATAGAGTAATAAACTTTACCGTTGCGTTCACGTTAACCGTTGCTGATTGCAGCATCACTCTGCATCAATAGGAGTCTAATAAAAAATTTCAAAAATCAATAGCCACGAGAAGCCAGATGATAGCGTACGGATGAGATGCGTTATTACCGATTGTGTTCTTTCTTTCACATATCATTAAGATGAGATCTACGCTGAATGTCATGACGGTAACTACCGTAAAAAATATGTAACTGTACAATTGATTAATTATAGCGCGTAGATTATAATTAGGGTCAAAAGAGCCATAACTCTTATCAACTGTATGAATAAAAATGTTTAGTTAATATAATTTGGATATGACATACTGTAGACAGAGATATTAAATGTCCTAACAAATTTTCTAATAAATTATACAAAATTTTTATAAATAAATTTACTCTTAATAAAATACAAGATATTATATATATATATATATATATTAGAGGTCTTCTAACTACTACGACCCGCAGACTGCATTCAACCCGTGAACAAGTTTTAACCCCCCCCCCCTTCCAAACAAACGGTGAATAATCTAAAAATATGTGTAATATACAGTTTTTTTTAAAATATTTATGAATATATACATTTTTATACAATTAAAAATAACATGTGTTCATGTTTTTTGGCCCGTTAAAAGCTTTTGTTATTTTATATGGCCCTCAAGTGTAAAAGTTTGGAGACCCCTGTTACTTATAATGCGATTATAAAATTGATAATTTAAAAATATATACATATTATTGAATATAGTACAGGTGACACATGAGGAAGGTAATGGTATAACATTTTCTTGTCTAATTTTCAAAAGTAGCATGACTTATCAATGTTCGTTAATAATATTGAGTTACTCTTTGTTTCTATAGTTTTAAGAAACCATATGATGAATAAGACGGACGTCATTTTTCAAGGCTAATGCGATTTTTTATATCATTTTTAAAAATCTGAAGTAACTGATTCAGTGGTGCCGAAACTTATACTGAAGTTAATCAAAGGTCCAACCAGGACCCGACATCTTATGAAAATTTAGGATATAGACCCAGCATATTAAGTTTGGCTGCCAAACCGTATGAAAGCTTCATTAGAAAATTAAAACCGAACAATATTTTTTGGGTTAAAACTATTATGCCCCCCTTTCCCCGGGAACCCTTTAGGGTCGATATTTCGATATTGTAGTTTTTTTAAATATGTTCGCTCAACAAAATTTTTAGACCTTCGACTCTATTGGACTGCATAGACACAACTAGGAAGAAGGTTGAGGAGGCCTTGGAATTTCTATAGCTCCTAAAAATCTAATGACTTCATAACTTGTATTATTATGACGCAAAAACATCTAGAATATACCTGAACTTCAACCCCCCCCCCCCCAAATTTCAAACACTATTTGCACTTATGCTAGACTGATTGATTTAAGTGTCATAATATTTCAAAAAGTCGTAAGAAAATCTCGACTAGTAATATTCAGAATAAAGTTAAATTTATACTTAATTATGCAATGAGAGTTATACATTAGTACACATATGTTGGTAGGTTTTAAATATTCATCTCAAGATACTGTTCTGCTATATATGTGTTCAGCGTAAACTGTGTGATGCATACCGAACAGGGCAATCTCATTGGCCGCTTTTATTTGTAACTTAGCTTTGTTAACACGTTACCAGTTTTAACCCGATATCTAACTATATTACTGTGACACCGTGTGCTTAGTGTGATCGCTAATGTCGTTGCTAATTAGTGATGCTTGATTAGTTATACGCTATAAATTAAACGTTATAAATACCAAATTAATTTTATTGAAGGTCTATTAAAATATAATAAATGTATATTCCCTAACAGTGAAAGACATAGCATATACGTGACGCGGTGGTAGTTGAATAAAATGTTTGTAAGTAACGCGTTAGGAACATTATGTTACCTATGTAATCAATGGACAACACGCGTTTTAGTGGGAACATGGGAATAACTAGAATTAAATCATTAAAGGGATATAGTCTAGACTCCTGAATAATTTAACATAAACCATTTTAAGTATTCAAATATTTTACTCGATTTGAATTGAAATCGACTGTCGACACACTGTTCAAACCAGATATCGCTTGCACATTTTTTTTAGTACAACAATAGAAGAATAATTACCGTTCCAAGGGCGAGAAAAGGTTCGAAGCGTCCAACAGCTTAATAATCGGATTCAGAATACAGCTGCAGCAGACGAGCTCATATGCGTTCACTGCCCACTGGTATATGTATATTAACACAAAACTAATGTAAGCTCTAAACGATTCCTCGGTGTTTTGGTGGACCGGTGAATCCGTCGACACGTCCGCAAACGTTACACGGAACAAGAAACTACCAGGCGACGAAGACAACAATACTGCACTTGGGCGCGTGTTTGTCAATTCGACGGACGTTCGAGTCCGAGGGGAAGTGCGTAGAGGTTGTCTCCGATTCCTTATGCCTATCATAATATTAATGCACCTATTAATGCACCGCAACCGATACGAGCACACACCGCCGCCACTTGCACCTACCGGTTTTCAGGAATGCATGCGTGCCCGTGGCTGGTTACGACAGGTTTACCGCCAATGCGCGTTGTCTATTTGCCTACACAATACGGGGTCACCGACATTTAGCCGACCGAACCATGGCACCGGCACGGTAAGAACTTGATAACGAGGGCCCCCGCCGACACGATTTATTTATACGTTCTTCGCTCGTAACGTGCAAGCGAGCAACACGCGTGCGACGACGTACACTCGTGTGCAAGTTGCGCGCCGAACACTTGTGTATGCGCTCACCTGGCTCTGAACGTCGTCTTGGTCGATCCAAGGGCAGTGTTCTTCTTCTTCGGCCGTCACCACCCTGTGTACCATCTGCAACGGCGACAGAGGGAACGCGCGATGGATTACACCGCCGAGTGTTGAGGCTGTTTACACACGTAGCGTGTGGAACTCGCGCGGGAATCGCGTTAGGCTCGTCAAACAGGTAAACAATGGATACGTGCAGCGGAGTAGGTACGTGCGATTTCGTCAGTGAACGCGAACCGTGTAGTAACAGCAGCGATGATAACAATAACGCCTAATAGTAACGACAAAAGTTCAACGAGTTGGACGACGGAGCGATCGAACGCGTTTGCCCGGGCAGCGTACAATTATTATTATAACGATTATTATTGTACCGTTGGTGTTTTTTACCGATCGACGGGATCGGAATGGTCGTGTGGGTCGCGCGGCGAATGAAAACACACGTTGGCGGGCGGAGCGTTGTTGTCGGCGACGAGTCGGACCGCGTTCTGATTTCCCGTGCTGCACGCGTTCGCTTTTTATTCGTATAAATAACGTACACCGTTGGTCGCCGCCGCATCGTCTCGTATTTTCCGGATGTGCACGCTTGGCGGCGGTCGATACGATGGGTGAGGCGAGTCCCGGGGGGAGAAGGGAGCGCGTGGAGAATCTTTTCGGGATGACGGTGGCGAACGGCGCCGCGCGACAACCGCGGTGGTGGTGGCTGAGAAAACGCGGTATCCGGACCGGCGCGGCACGGACGTTATATATAATACGCGTGTAAACATTACCGTTTGTGCACAGCGAACGGGACGCGCAAGCGTGATCTCGACGCGTGTGGATAACTCTTCTCTCCCCCACTCGCTCCGATGCAGGCACGCGAAACCGTGACGTTGCTGACGTCGCCGCAGTCGCTGTGCGCTAGAGGTTTTTTTTTTCCTCGACTTAATCGACTCTGGAATGCGGCCAAGACCTTATGTCGCGGCCGAGTCGTCGCCGTTCGTAGCATTGGGCAGAGTTCATGAAATCGAAACGTGTACACGAAAACCGGGCACCGGCGGCAATGTAAAAAAGCAGTGCAATAACGGAAGCTCGTCGGACCAATCGACACCACCGCCTTCCGTTCGGACTGAGTAAACAACACGTGTTTGCGTGCTCGCGATGTTCGAACTTCCGCGCGCCCGGGGCCCGCCCGTCTTAGAAAATCCAAGACTACGTGGGGGTAGGGGTTGTAGTGTATCCAAACAAACGTAACTCATGTTCAAAATATAATCATTAACAGTGACTTATATTACTGATATGTAGTGACAGTATTATTTTGCGCAGACATAGGAGAAAACTACATGCCCTAATATGTTTACGTATGTCTCTAAAAACATAAAAAGAAATGTAGATAATTTTTTTTTAACAATTACTTCTTTAGTGTTAGAATTTTTTTTTTTTTTTTTACGGAAGATCAATATAATTATAAAATGTAAGTGTACATGAGCGGTTGAATAATAATATTTTCGATATAGATCCTACTCGTAATAAAACATGTTTCGACGAACTATGTCGACTAAAATACATTTTATTCTTCTGCTTTTACGAACAAAATTAGTTAGACTTTCTCAGTCTGTTATATCACTGATGACGATCGTCAGAGACGCACTTCCTGTATTAGTCGTTCGTAGAAAATGTATCATTAGCACGGACAGGGGTGTGCCTAGACATTTTTTTTCTGAGGGTCAAATATTTTTACTACCACGTATTCCAAATGTATTTATTCAATAAGACGATAATTTTTGTAGAAATTAAATTCATAGTACTAGATAGCTAGACAATGAATTATACAAATATTAATTTAATTTAATTTGCTATTAAGCGATCCTTTTTTTCTATTTTCGTTAAAATTTTGGGAGAGGAGGCTTGAACACACAAACTCACATCTAGGTATGCCCCTGAGCAAGGAGAATCTCTACGTTTATTTGATTCAGTTTGATCGATTGTTTTTAATTTCAATTTTCAACATGAATTGGACAATAATTGAATATTATACCTTACATAAAATATTAGAACGAGGATTTCGCGTCTAAATCCTAACTATTGACATACGTAATTATGTCAAGTGGGCAGCTGCAGGTTTTGACATCTAAAATACAAGGACCTATTCTGAAACGAGTTGTAAAATGTATATGTCTTGTTATACATACGTAAAAATATTATATACACTGTAATAAATAATATAAATACTCGTATAACGTTAATTTTTGATAAAATGCCATTGACGTGGATGACAAAATCGTTATTGTGAAAGAGAATATTTTTTATTTTTTTTTGTCGATGGATAACATCGGCACACTACAACAAGAATTAAAATAGTTTAGTTTTGAAGTGTTACTCGTAGTACACGAATAATAAGCTTATATTATGTTATTATATTTGTGCGTTATTAATACAAATTAAATATTTGTATTCCACTTATTTTTTATTCTAATAATAGTAATAACTATTATTATTATTATTATTAATGGAAACATGAAATGAAATAGGTACACAAAATAATAATGAAATAACTTTTAATAGAGTGAGATATATTGTTGAGTTTTAAACTATTAGTTACTATTAGTAACTATTAATGTACAAAATGTAAAAATGGCAATTAAATATACATAAGAATTAAAAGTATATATTTTCTTTTTTTTTATGATTTTTCATTACTATATTATTAGTTCAGGGTTAAAAAATCAATAAACAGTTATATACGTGTATAATCTTTGAGCTGTAATGTAGAATTAAATAAGACGAAAAGATAGTCTCGATTTGAATTAAAAAATAGTAATTATATAAATAATGTATCTAAATAGTTAATTAGTTTTATGTATTTAAGCTATTAATTATTTCGCCATGAATAATGCATACATATTATTGTATTAACTAATAATAGACATTTAATTTTAATGAAATATGATGGTTACATTAATAGTTGTATACTAAAGCTCAAAGATACTAGGAAGAGACTCTTGGAAGTCAAGCTAAACAAACTATTTATCAGCTTCATCTACTCTCCCAAAGGAAAAAGTTTATCTTGTCAAATGCGAATTTATAAACTATGAAATTTTTTGCTGTATTTTTCTCATACCACATTTTAGTATAATTATAATAGCATATTCGTCTTACGTTGTTTTTCTAGACAAGTCATGCACGTCAGAAAACAACGTGCATGTAACTAAAGTAAAAGTAAATGATTATACGATATCGATAGAAATGTAATATAATGTTCTATGTAATTATTATTGAAGAATTTCAGTTTAATATATGTTAAGTGCATTGACTTACAACAAGATAATAACTACACATAAATCCTGTACAAGTTGTTGATCGTCATTACTCATTATAATTGTTATCATAAAAAAATCAGTATTGTAGGTATGCTTGTATACATTCAATATTGTCGTATATAGTATAAAAAATTAGGACATCACTTTTTTATACAATTGCAATAAATAATAGTATTTGGGAAGCTCTATTGAATTTTTTAATATTTGTTTAGTCATTATAATTTTCTTCATAAATTATGAAATATTTTATTGAAGATAATCCCTCTACAAATAATGTTGCAGCTAATATTGTATTGAGTCACATAATACTTTTTTTATAAATATTTTATTTAATTATTGATAGGTACCAATATTGATTGGTTAACATTTTAATGTTTATTACTCCGCCGAAAACAACAATTTTTTTTTTTTGATAAAATAATTTTCTTCCACAGATTTTTTTCGTATATTTACATATTTAATTATGTAAACAAATAGTTTTGTTATTTTTTAAATGTAAATAAAAATACAGTTGTTATTGTTTTAAGCATTTTTAACTTACAGCCTTAGAGTTAACTATTCATATTTTATTTTTATTGTTTTTTAAAAATGTGAATGCTTTTTATCTTATTTTGTGTGACGTATTGACTATTGAGCTTTAAATTTGATAAAATTCTATTGATATATGATTTGTTAAACAAACTGAATAGCTGAACAACAAATTTATTTATTGTTACATTTGTTATAAGCATTATATTTATTTATAATGTACATTATAAATATATATAATAACAATGAGTTATTTTTGTATTATTTTAATTCAATTTAGCTTCAAAATCAATTTAAAATAACATCAAATATTGAAGATGAAGATTTTATAAAAAATGTAGCTATTTTATTTTTTTACAATAATTACCATACCAAATTATCATACCACATAATTAAGATAAAGTGGGATATACCGAATGAATATTTAAGTGTAAAGCTTTTCGTTTAATTAGGAAATGCATCGATAGTATTTAAATTTTTTGTTATTTTGTATTATAAAATACACATCAAAAACGTTTTATTCTTTTATTTATTAAAAAGGAACAAATCTATCATTTTCTTGTTCAAAGGGCTAATGGCATTAAATAAAAAATTCTAATTTACATAGTTATAAATTAACTAGTTGGGGTTAAATAAGTATCTATTTTACATAGTTAATAATTAACTTTTTAAGGTAAAATGAGTATAAATCGTTAAAAATTTTAATTATGTTAACAACAATGAAAACTTGTTCTTGCCCCTGTATAATCTTACATTTTCATAGTAGCTTATAGTAAACTAAAATATAATAACTTTTCAATAATAATAACCATCGACAATTATTATTAATTTATATAGATAACTTTATATCAAATGAAATATAGTTTATAGTATTGCGGAAAAATAGCCTCATAGACATTTGATTTTATAGTAATTTATGTGCATACTAAATATTTAATTAAATACTCAATCAAATTATAACTCGTTTATTTAAATTTATATGAACTTTCACCAACTCCGTGCGTATGTTACCTGCATAATTAATAATTATTATTTATACTAAATCACTAAAACACGAGTGCACCTACGTCATAGACGAAACCACGCACTATGGTCAACTAGGTGGTCAACATGGCCTCATATGATTTCTGAACAAAAATCTACACAAAATGTACGTGAAAATTATATTGGTCTTTATCATTTACTTCTCATAGTAGTCAACTATGGATTTTGGTAAGGATCTCTAGGTTCAACAATATCAACAGTTGCGTTGTAACAGCAAGTTTTAATGTGAAGCCCACTAATCTGTTCGTTTAATGATGGAACAGAAAAACTAATGAAATTAGCTCGAGCGATTACAATTAATAAAATGGTTTCATATTTGAAAGTTGGACAGGAAAATGTTAAATTGTATATAATTTGATCATATTGATGCTCACTATTTATAATGAATTGATTGAAGGGTCGCTCTTCATCAACTTGCTGCTTCATGTCTATGTTGGAATCCACACGTGTATTCAGATGTTCGATTAGTTGGTTTAACAAATGTAAGCCAGCCATGGTGTGTCTGACCACTCTCAGGACGAAAAAGAGACTGACGTCTAATAGGGTACATTTTACACAGCGAAGGCGTATTCTGTAGTCGACCGTACAAAATCTAGCCTTGCCGTGTTTTATTCCAAGCAAGAAGCCTTAAAAGCGCTACCAACAATAAAAATTGATGAGAAATATACGTATCAATTAAATAAATATTTGATGATAGGTAAAAACCAATCATTTTGAAATCCTTTTTACATATCAAAAACATTAAACTTCTCAAAGCCCGGGACTCCTACCATGCTTTTAAAAGTTTATTGTTTTTTTTGTCGTAAAATATGTAAAGATTATTAACATAATTATTAGAATGGGAAAACATATCCAAGCCAACTGTTAAAATTTAATTTGATGTAATATAAATAACCATTACTCACTAACTAAACGTACTCATACGGATATACGATACTAATTCGTATACGTGCCAACTATCAAAAACCACTAGCTTCATAATTGATCGAATTAAGATTCACCATGCGTTAGGTAGCAACATTATTTCCGCGTAGTACGCATTGTATATACTTCCGGCCGTTTTAATAAACAGATCACTGTGTACTGTGTACAATGCTCAATACCATCGCATGTTATATAATATAATCCTGGAACTCGACATACATGAATAAAACGATCTGAACAAAAAAAAAAAAAAAATACGAATATAAGTAGGTAGCAGATAAATAATAAGCGAAGGACACATGCAAATAGTTCATTATTTCAAGATTAGGAAGCAGTTTTACCCTAAAAATATGATTTAAATTTAAACAAAATGTTTGTCAGATTATTGTGATTATATTTATCATAATTTGACAGGTTAAAATATATCTAGATAGTATATAGTAGGTATATATCCTTTCAGTTTCACTTGTAATTATTGTCATTACTATAACTACAATATATGTAAATGTAATAACAATATGATATTAAATCACTTGAACATTAATACGCAAATCTTGTGCAAATTGATAACAATTAATAATTAGTATATTTTTAATAATTTACAACAACTACTTAGGGTTTACAAATATATAATACCGCAAATGTCTATTTATTTTTGTAGATATATACGTGAATTGATGATATCGCGTTTAACTTTGAGTTTTAGAAGTGAAAAGTTGAATTCGTCTTAATTGATTATAATGCATAGGCGGTGGTAACTAAAACCGCAACTACAGTAAAATATACAACTTTAAACCATTATAAATATATACAAAAAATGATTTATATTTTGTATGACATTCTCTTTTAATCATATCACTTATTTTCCAAAGAATAAAAAACCACTAAGCTTTCTTTGTATGCGGTTTATTTGTAATCTATATTAAATCTAAATCAAGTCTTTATCAAATTTCTGTACAAATTAATTCATTTTTTTAATTCTCAAGTTCGGTACTTTCATAAGATATTAAAAACGTTGTTAAATATACTTTTTTATTATAATAAGGTATATTAACCTCGTATTTACTCATCAAAATCAAAATAACTAATTTCATTGTAATTATATTAATTGTACATATGTCACAGTGACTCACGAATGTATTTTCATTAAAATATTCATGCATAAAATATAATACCAAAATCTATGTATATTAATAATCACTCAATAATTATTCACAAACAATTCTGACATCATCTTAATAATTAAGTTAATTATTAGAAATTAATTTATTAATAATTTAATTATTAAGAATTATTCCTGCATGTTATTGTGAAACACATTATCATATAAAACTTTTGTGAAATAAACTTGGTGCTTGGTAAATAATTTTTTCGGACATTGAGAAAAAAATGCAATTTGTATTCAAATCAATTCCTTACTAAGGACTAATAAACAACGTAAATGTAATATATACTCGTATTTTAATTCAATTTTGAAGCATACAACAAATAGATCGCTAGTTATTTAAAATATTAATTTTAACAAAGAATGTATTGATTTGATTACAATAATGTACTTTTGTCTGGTTAAACTATGGTACCTAATAAATCTACTCCAAAAATGTTTTATTGTTATTTATTTATATAAATTATCAAGTCATAAATTATAGTCAAATTATAACTATACACAATTATAAATACCTCGAAGAATAAAACTTAAAAGATGATTATGTTAAATTTTGTCTAGTTTATAATTCTATATTGATAAAATAATAAATTTTGCTGTAAAATTGTTCTTTGTTATAAATAATAATATTGATAATTACAAGTTTCAATGCATGTCAGGAGTTGACTGGCAGGATGGATAGATGAATAGGCGTACGCAGGAATTTTATTGTATGGGGTGTGTCATGAAGAAAATTTGACCATTTTCTTTTACATGTGCCTTACCAAATCTCACCTAACGCTCTCTTCTAAAAACAAGGAAAAATTTGGATTAACCAATGGATTAGAATTTTGTCATTTTTTATGGAGATCCTAATTTATTTTATCTAATTTTTGCTATTTATAATTTAAAATTTAAACCAAGTCCCCGAATGAATAAAAGTCGCAATAAAAATCACAGGCTATAGGGTGTGCTACGGCACACCTGGCATACCCTGTGCTCACGCCTATGGGTAGGTAGCTATACCTACCCAGGCCCTCCAGAAATTTTATGTTTGAGCCTCAAGCTATAATTGCTTGTGCAACAAGAGTCACTTGTTAGCTAATTTATAAAATGTATACTCACCCGGGCCTTCGGGGCCTCAGTCCTTCCCTGATGCATGTGATCCTTTAACTTTCGTTCAGAATTATTTTACGAATGCGGTAATTTATTGATGTTTTCAAATGTATTTAAATGAAAACACTTAACTGAACACAAGAATTACATCGAAAGCAGTATCTACTGGCTTTTCAAATTTATTGGATATAAAAAGAATTATATATATTCGAGCAGTTAAAATAGTAGTCGAGTAAGTAAAGTCGATACAATTATTGCATTTTATATATAATATGTTGTATTATTATAACCATATATAATGTATAATGTAGAAAATATAGATTTCGTGTGAAATAATATTCTATAATTTCCAACCATGCGTTGATACCTACCACAGATTACAAAATATTATTATAAGACATACTTGTAAGTATGTAAATACATATATGTAATCTGTGGTTACACGACCAAAAAAATAAAACATATCTACCAGAGAAGTAGTAAATCTTCTGTTTACGATAACGAAAGGTTATAAGTTACCAACAGAGGCGAATTCAACATTATTACAGCTTTGAGCACCAAAAATTTGCTATTCCAATTATAAAATGTAATAGAACCTTAATATATTTGAATTTTTGGACATTTTTTTTCCTAATTTTAGTTATTTACTTTTTTTATATTGAAAAAAAATTCAATAGATATCCTCCAAATGCTAATGAAAACGTAACAATGATAATTTTTATCAATCACCATTGTTTAAGCAATTAAGTAAACATTACATAATTAAATTATGTAAAAAAATATTATTATTTTATAAAAAAATGATGTTTTAGTAAGCTATTATAAAATGTATCACCCTAGGCAGCTATATGTATACCTACTCTACCTATTGGGAAAGCCGCCTAAGGATAACCATATATAGTATAAATCACTGAAAATATTAAATAATATTCATTATACATATGATACAAAATTGGACGATATTACTCATCTTACGATGTCATTGTTAAAACTTAAGATATAATAATAATAAGTTTTAACAATAAAATAATAATAATATTATAATATATTAATATTTAACAAAGGCAAAATAAAAATAAAAATTATAATATTAATAAGGATACATGACCTTTAATTGCAAAATGAACAAATTACAAAATTTTATACGAAACACCGGCCATAGTAAAGTTATGGTTTGATTCAATAACATAACAAAATATTATTAAGTTGGTAATGTTTTATTAATTTTTTGCAATTATAAAATATTATTTTATTTATTATGTTGCTATCTATCCGATCTTAATTATCTAGCTATAAACCTATAACGTATAACACTAGCAAAGTGTTACAGTTTAACACATAATCTACAATTTGTAAGTAGTAATTATTTTCTATAAATCTGTAAACAATTATCATCAAATTCACATTTTTGCCGTTGTATTAACTTTCATTTTTTTTAATTTAACAATAAAAATGAAATACTACCATAAAATTAAATTACAGCATCAGTATAACAGAATACTTATAATTAAGGCTCGGATTTAAATGTCATAAAAAAATTAGCAAAATGCCCTATCAAAAAATGCGTCTATAACCTAAAAGTCTAAAAATGCAGATTCAAAAAATTAATTTAAACATAAATTTACATTAAATCATTTTATTTTTGTATAAAGGATTTTAAAAATTTAGAAAAAAAACTTTATTTAACATGTAAAATTATAAAAATGTATAAAAAATGATAAGTAAAATATAGAAAAAATTTGTTAAAAATTACATTTGACAAACCATATCTACAGCATTTATAAATTCTTTTAATTCTAATTAATTAATTAATATTAATACTATATTTATATTTCAATGAAGTCAATGTTTTTAGTCATAATAAGAGAAATAGATAAAAAATTCATTAAAGACGTTAAAAATGCCCCAAAAAGTATAAAATCCACTAAAAATGTAAAAAAAAAATTGTAGTTAAAACATGGACTACTTGAAACACGTCTGTAGCTTGAAAAGCATCGTGTAAGACATTCCATATAAAAAGTGCAAATGCATTGAAATCCGAGCCCTACTTATAACATTTATAGACAACTACTATATTTATATGTCATGTTTAATCTTTATGTTAAATAAATACATTTTCATAATCCACTGAAGTATTTATAACATTTCAAAAGTAATTAAATTTAAATTTACTTTAATAATTAACTGTGAATTACAGGTAAAAATTACGTGAATAAATATACCAACGTGAATTCGTAAAAATTATAAAAATAATTTCTACTGTCAAAGAGATGGTTATTTAAAAAATACTTTTCTATGCAAATATGATTTGACCTTGAATTTAATCATCTAAATTTTGCGTTGGTGTCACTTATTTAAAGTAAATTTATTGTTTATAAGTAAACAAGAATAAAATAATATTAATAAAATTATCTGAATATTATAATTACATCCTTGAAAAAAATTTGTGTACTCCTAAAAAAAATTAAAGGAAACCATGTGTTTATAAATTTATTGTATACGACATCGTCACAATAGGTTTTTAAGTTGTTTTATTTTATGCTCGTAGTATTCCGGATTAAATATGATTTTAACTGTAATATTTCCTTGGTTTATTAAATTACATTCATGAAATTTCGAACACATCTCAATTAATGATAATCGAAGGATGTTCAGTGTTCAGGCAAGACTTATTGAATATTAATTGAAATTAATTATATTTGTCATTCCGTTACTTAAGTACTAATAATGGATTCGATGTATCATACAAAATAAACAACGTAATTAGATACTCGATTGGTTTGTCAGGCGTAAAAAAATACAATTGTTAAAAAATACTTACGGTACGCTACAAGGTAAAATTTTAAGCTTAAAAGAAGTTTTCACACTACGCGCTTTAGACGTTGACGTACGCGTTTTAAAAATGCGTATGGTTCCGCGATATTGTGTACGCCATACTGTTTTTATTTAATCCGCGTTTAAACGCTGCGTTTTTAAAACGCGTACACTAGTGTCTAAAACGCGTAGTGTATAACCAGCTTAATAATAAGTAATAAATAATCATGTTAATAAAAGAGCTCAGGCGTGATGCTAGGGATTTTAAAAGAGGGTGTTGTTCAAAATTAATCGACAAAAATATATACAACAAAATAATCACTTTACGTATACTTTATTGTACAAGCATACAAATACTTTAGTATATTATACATGTGTATTATTATCAATGTATGAAAAAGTGTTTAAATATTTTATTTAAATTTCAAATGGACATTTTGTCTTTTATATATATTTTAAATTGTGTATGAAACGACACAAAATCACGGATTTAGTTTAACAGATAAAACAGTGTAATAAGAAGCCGAGTTCCGGCATTACAATATTTTTATCATAATATGTATATATTTCGTTATAATAAATATGTGTTCATCACGGTTCATAATGAATTTTTACCTTTATAAGACTTAAGTATGACATGGTCAATGGGGGGGGTGTTACTATATCTATAACACCCCCTCTGTCTACGCACGTGAGAAAGCGCATCGATAGTTATTTGAATTTCCTCTTTCCCGATTTGAAAATACAACATGTCATAATTAAATCATCAAGTTTTACATATCTGTTACAATAATATTACATATTGTGTATTACATCTGTTTGCTGTGGGGAACGGTAACGCTTTTACCAGTGGTGTAATGGCAAGGGGTTTAGAGATTATTTAAAGTAGGTACCTCAGATTCTGGTCACGTTTTTTTTTTCTTAACTGCATAACATAATAAATCGTAAACATATTGAATAGTTATGGTTCGACAAAAATGTTGTTCATACAATATACAATGGAATTTACATTGTTTTTTTTTTCAACTCAGTGATCCAGTCATCTTAAGCTTTGGAGTTGAAGGTCGTATGCTAGTTTTCATTACACGTTTATTATCTTGACAAGATATTAGACGCGGACGCAAAGATTTGAGATGACCTCGCAATGAATTAAAAAATTACATTCCAGAATCACCGCGTAAGGCTGGAAGGAGATTCACGTAATTGTAGTGCGTAATTGAGTTCAATTGGTCGATCATTTCTAGCGTTCCTTCTATTCAAAAAATATACTTCACAAACGAAAAGTCAACGCATTTACTTTCATTTGAAAACGTTCTTGAATACATTATGCCAATAGCCCGTGACACAACTAGAGTTTATAATTAAAGAGTATAAGATAGTTCATAATATTAAATTCTTTTATCTGGGTAAAGTTAATAGTTGACGACAATTTATTTTTAAATAGTCACCTATTCAAAAACACTATTGATGAAACAAATAATTGATTTTTTTTTGTGATCGTGTCTAGTTTCCATTCTAAAACGTTGTTGCATTACATTTTTTATGTAAATTCACTATCTGAAGTTTGATTGAAGAAAAAGGAGGTTTATGAAGTACATGAGAAGTCAAGTTTATAATTTGAACAGTACCGAGGAATCCTACAAAAATTTTAGAACGTGATTAAAATAACAAAAAAATGAAGAATAGTGTTTCGATTTAAATCGAATTTGAAATAATTCACAAACGCACATCTTTCAACTTCTATAAACATATAATTATTATCAACATAATTCGGGTCAAACTGTTTATTATGCAAACAAAGAAACTGCATGTGTTAATTTTAATATAAACTTTAGGCAATTACAATTCAGTACTACAACATTTCGATACACATATTATCGCATGTTGACAGTTGTCACGTATTGTACAGAATATTTTGTAATACGAGCAAACCATTCTCCCCTCCCCCCAATATATTTTATATTATCTCAGCTGTGAACGACTAATGCTCCAAATTACGGGCCGTATATAAAACGTAAAAGATCTTTTAATGTCGTAACTGAGTAAGACCCATGATAAACGGATTTAATAAATTATTAGCAGAACAAAGTTCCAACATTCAGTAGCTACGCCAAATATTCCATGCCAAATTATTAAATCCTCAATTTTTTAAAATTGAAATGTCTATAATTATTGAACTGGCTTTGAAACTGGTTTGGTACTCAATTGGTGTTTATCAAATTGAAATATTTAACATACATTAATTTTTAAAATAGGCGAAATTTAAAAGATATTGCCAACACTAAGGAAAGTGACAATATAAAACTATGACAATTAAAATTGTGGACGTAAAATATAGGGTGAATAAGATTTCCAGAGATGTCCACATATCAATACACAAAAACGTGCATAATTGTAGTTAAAAATGTGATCAATATGTTTTATAAATCATCTGTGCACGGAAATTAAAATTAACATTATAAGAACATATGAGCAATCCCTTTATCTACATACCTAGTACAAATTTGAACATGGTGTTATTTACTGAACTATATATCACTATAAAAGTAAATGTTTTTTCTTTAAAAACTAGAAGGTAAATTATATAGGTACTATTAATCTCCTAAACTATATGATATAATCTATAGTTCTGTATAAATAAGAGTAACACATCTGTACCTCATAAGTACACCTAAATAACTATTTTAACTATCATATACAATATATATATACTCGTATATATAAAACTGTATATGTAAATTATAATATAATGATTTAACATTCCAAAAGTAAAATTGTAAAATATTTAATTATAATATAACTAACTAGACTTTTATGATGACAGTTATTGAAATATTTAAAAATAGCACTACCCAATTCTTAAGCTTAGTTTAATAATTAATATTCATCGTGCTAAATATTTTTGTTTTTGTTTAATAATGCAATAGATTAATTAATATTATTTTATCTAAAAAACAATAAATGGCAACTTGCATATTGAAGTTCAATATAATAAAGAACATACTTTCATGAATGATAAGAGTACACAATAAAGTTTCTAAATATAATTAGAATACATAATAATAGTTATGATATAGTACAAAGAAAAGAAAACATTAAAAAAACAAACAAATTATGATAAATAAAAATAAGTAGGTAGCAACTATAATAAATCATAGATAGCAGACATGAGTAACATAATAATACATCTTTATCTAACAGTATTATTCTCAGCAGTACCATAATTGGTATGTATAAATAAGTACACAGAACATTTGTATACTTATATTGAGTGTTTTGACGTTCGGAAATGCGTAAACTTTGAGAAGGATTTCGTGTCGTGAACAGAATTGAAAACCTACTTTGCGTCTTGCAAATTTAAGTGTTTTAAGTGTACTTATATATTTAATAGTGTTCATTTTATTAGGTACCTAAGAAATTTCTTACAATGCGGAATTCGTCGTCACATCACGAAGTCTAAAAATCTCAAAAAAACGAGTAAAATAACGAAATAATTACATTGAACGCACAGATAAATTATATAAAAATTGGAAAAAAATTAAATAAAACTATGAGAAGCTGTACGTTTAATGTTCGTAACATGCAAAATAGATTTTGAATCCCATTTAACATGTGAGGTGCATAGAGATATTTAGATCATTCTCAGCGTATGTACGGTAAACAATAACAAATACTAGTACTTTACCTACTTAAATCTTCCAAATCCTTCTAATTTCTTCCTAATCCTAATTTTCCTAATTCTTTATCGAACCGGTACGGAAAAATATTATTAATAATAATAATAACGATTACCTTATAAATAATAATTATTATTTTATTATTTCTTTTTTTTGTCTAACGATAAATCAAAATACTTAGGTGGTACCTACTTAGAACTAAATGCGTGTACATTTCTAGCTCTTCGATTTTTGACGGGCATCGACGAAAAGAAAAAAAACATTGCAATACTTATTGATATTACAGGTACAAATCGTCACGGTCAGAGCCTACAGATATACAATAAAATAGTGTACGTGTTCATTATAAACACTAATAATTACAATTCAACAAATAAGTAGATACTGCATACGGACAAACATCACGAAGTTTAGCATTCACGTGGAAACGAGTAGGCAGAAGACACGTATGTACTTAATTTATTCTTATGCAGTGAAATCATATACTCTTCCAGAAAACGTTTTGCCTGTCTAAGTTCCACGTCACACATCATTCGTGCTGACGTTAGATTTCCCCATGGCCGTGGATTTAAATCAGGGTCGGGCTCAATAACAATAATATGAATACTATTACATGGCCCAAAGCTATTCAGGAGTTCAAAAAAAAACGTATGACTGTAAACGATTATCCTAAAATTCATTTAGGTATTTGCATCGAACACGGTGCTTATTTTTTTTGGGGGGGGGGGGGGGGGATAAACCTTTTTTGAAATTATTGGGGTTAAAATAATATGCAATAAAGTAATATATACCGATACCTTAATCCGTGGTGGTTACTACAATACGATCTTTGAGGGAGGGGGTCTTTCCTACCTTACGTGCTGATTAACATCTTTAGTTTGAGTATTGAGATCAGAACATGAATAATTCTATGATATCTTCTAGTCATTATATAAAAACTTATAAAATATGTATTACATTTCTTCAAGCTTATACCTATTATTTTTGGTAGAATATAGAATATGCAATTTTGAGTGTATAACTGAAACTGCAATGATAAGGTTAACATACTTGTACGACTAGTTAGAAACCAGGGGCTGGAACCTTGATGAATTTTCCGGTTCCGGATAGGTCCCCAGAAAAAAAAAATATCGGTTCCGGTTTCGATGACAGTTCTTAAAATACTAAAATTTCATTTCAAGTTTAATTACTATACATATGTGAGAAAAATGTTGTAGGTATTGTTTTTATTCTTTAAAAAATATAATAAAATATTAGTAGTATTAAATGGCGTCAATTATGGCGGTCAATACCAGTTTTCAAATAGATATCTTACCAGTAGCATAGGACTAAGAAGAGAATTGTTAAATAAATAAAAAAATTACTCACCACTCTCACTTAATTGAACCCCCTCTTTCAAATAACAATTTTTTTTTATTGTTTATACATTGATTATTATTTATAATTTTCAAATTACTGTTTGATAGTAATGTATCAGTATTTAATATTTAAACATTTAAAATATACATAATTTCTTTTTTTTTTTTACCACTGCATAATATGTATATCTGTTTAAGGTTAGCCTTGCGTTCGGGGGTTTCAGTAGATGGTACACAAGTAGGAATTGATGACTTATTCATAAAATCATTATAATAAAAAAAAAATGTTATAATTAAATTATATTAAAAACATAAATATTTTTATAACATTCAAACCACAACACTAGCGACAGAATGTGTTCACCGATCAAGCGTGCTGTACATCAGGGGTGATGAACTTTTATATGCCACTTTGGTATGCGCTCTACCAACAAGTTTTTAATTCGGTATGTGATCTACCGACTAGTTTTTATTTCGGTATGCGTTCTACCATACGTCGTCTTAACTGTACTTAATTTTATTGTTGTTACACCTTCTGAATGTCTCCCAACAAGGCGAGAAAAAGATCAGGACTATCTTGACTTACCATCAATTAGCTAGCAACAGTAATCAAGATGAGACTGCAAATAGTGAAGAGAAACTCCCCTCATTTTTTTCAATAGTTTCATTTTCGTGTCCAACCATGACTTCTCAATGCTTTGAGTGTGGGCTCCTGTATTTTCATCTACATATGAGATTTGATGATTTATCGTTTCATGAAAAAAAAAACATCGGCTTGTAATACACCTATATGCAGCCTCTTCATCAGAATGCATTTCTCATCCTGCCTTGTACTCACGTTCTATAATCCATAATAAATACAGTCGTCCAATATAGAACAGGTGTAGAATTGACGTATAACAGGAAAAACCGGTAGAGCGCATACCAAAGTGGCACCAAACTTATAGACTTGTTTGTAGTTTTTCTAGGTTGTTACTATCGACAAAAAAAAAAAAAAAAAAAAGAAAGAAAAAAAAAAGGGTAGTTTTTTATCAAAAATATATTTTATATACATGCATGCATGTATATTACATTAACCTTATTTCTTCTATTTAAAATATTGATGTATAATAATAACTTCAATTTTACAATTTTACGTAATAAATATTTTCATATATGTGTTATCAATTTATATGAACACGATAAAATACTATATACTCAAAATGTTCTCTAATTAATGATTTTCAGATAAAATGAACTACTAATCAGAAGTTTTTTAGAATAATTTCATGTGTTTTTTAATGGTTTATCAAATGTATAAATATAATTTATTAGCTTAATAACTGACACAAAGTTAAAATTACGAGTATATGTCACCCTTCCATTTCCAGTCAGAGGAGTAAAGAATAAGAACAAATCTCAATTTCATTACCAGATTTCTATACATTGCCAAACATCTTAAAATTACAGAATAATTATCAATAACAATCAGTTAAATGTGATTTATTTTTTATTTATCAATTATACAATTATTTCATTTTTTAGTCCATAACATATTAGCTTAGAAAAAACACTAATTTATAACAATAATAATTAATAAATACATTTACGATTAAAATATTAATTTATAACAAGTGACTGTTATTATGTTATTTATATTATATTTTAAACTAAAATAATTGAATCACTCAAAAATTATAATTCAGAATAACACAAATAAAATTTATATTATGTGACTAATCAGAATAGATAAAAAAAATTGAACTTAAAATTACAAACATTGTATATTTTAAAACCAAATCCAAAATATGTTAGGCTAATTCTATATAAATATATAGATAAACTGTCAAATGTAACAATAAAAGGCTATAAATATTTTAAAACTTTATATTTAGTACAATATAAATATACATAACTACTAGCTTCATAAACAACAAACTATTTTACAAATAATAAAAAAGGAAATTAAAATACATAATTACAATGCAATTTTGTTTTTTTTTTCATGAAAAATTCACATTCAAGTATGATTTGGGATGTATTAAAAATGATACCTAAAAATTAGGAACAAAACCGTTCTATTGTAAAAAAAAAAACTGTTTTGTTAATAATGAATAGATAAAAAATATCACAATATTTAATAGTCTAACATCCATATTAAATTATTCACATTACAAAAAGAATAAGGATTAAATTATATTAATTCAAAATTATTAAAAATTAATAGCAACATTTGAATATATTATTCTATCATTTAAAAGGGAAACCAATTTGTTTACAATAAACTGCATAAATAATTTTTTTCTAACTATATCAATATGTGATTAACAAAATAACAACATTTGTAATATTTTTTTAACCTAATTTTTAATTTTTAATCACAAAAGGTAAAAATAAATACACTATTAATATAATCTTAATAATTACATCTACAGAAGCCTGAATAAGTAAATGGCTAATTTATATAAAATTGTCATACTATTTTTGTACTTAATTGTTTATTACAAAAACATAATTTAATCATACATTAACAAATCATAATACTATGAACTTATTTATAAATCTTGTTTATATTTTTTTTTTTATTTTAGCAATGAGTAATTAGGAATAAAAGAATAATAGAATAGCAAAGCACAGGCATGAAAAAGTTATTTATTTATAAATATTTTAAATTTTAATTTGAGAAAATCAGTGGTAAAAATAATTTAAAATAAATTTTAATAATCAGAATTAAAATGTCATTAATATAATAATGTAATAGAGACTGATAGCTCGAAGGTAAATTGTATATTATTTGCAATCATGTAATATTTTAAATAAATTGACACAATCCCTGTTTATTTTTATTCTTACATATATTATTAAGTAGTAAAGATCAGCAATGAATGAATGTAAAGTAAACCCTTTGTAATGACATAAAACTTTGTTTCATTTTTAAATTTCTTAGAGAATTATTGTATTTTAAAAATAATAAATCATTAGAATTACATTTTACAGTAATCAAAAAAATTGAAAATAAATTATAACACAATATTAAAGGTTAAAAAAAATATGGTTTTAGTTATGGACCTCTGTTGGTTAAAATTTATATTTATAATAAAAAATATAAATTATAAAAAAAATGTTTTGAGTATTAAAACATTTTAAATTAATTTAATTGGTATTCATAGTTGCATGTTTTTTCTGTTTATAACAAACTATGTATTATGTTTTCAAATGTGGATAAAAGTAATGAACACACTTTTTCTTCCAATTATAGAATACATTTTAAGCTGGGAAGGTAATGGAATGTACAAATAAATAAGCCATAACATTGTATTTAAATATCCTTAAAAGTAGTCTTATTTGTTGGCTAACTGGATAATAAAAATTATAATATACTTAAACCAGTCAAGTTATATTGATTACCAATAATTTCATAGCATTACATTCGACAACAGGCATTGGTTTTCTTGGCAGTTTTGTAGAATGCCTTGGATTGCATACTTAAACCTTCAGATTTAGCAACTAAATCGTCAAGTTTTTCTCCACGCTCCAAAACTGCTTCAATTGTGTTATGCTAAAATATAATATAAATATAATATAACTAATTAAAGTAATATATAAATATAAAAACAAATAGTTTATATATAAAAATAAATAAATAAATTAAGCTTTGCTAGGTGTATTATTATATTTGTTAAGTACAATTGGTTTAAAATTCAAAATTCATTGTCAGGTGTACAAAGTTAATAAAATTGCTTTAAATATGAAAAAATAAAATATTTACTGTTTTTTATTTTAAAAAGTAAAATAATGACTAAAAAAAATATATTAGTTCCCTAAACATAATTATATATATTAGAATTCAATTTTGGTAGAAAGGCGAAGAAGAAGTCTTGTGATTCATATTTAAATTTTCTTATCAACATACAATTAGAAGAAATTACATTTAGATTTATTAGATCTAATAGTCAAGTGATCCAATATAAATGAGATAAAAATACTCAATTCAAAAAAAATTTTTTTATGAAAAACACCAAAATAAACTAATGATTGTTGTATATAAAAGGGGTGTATTATTTTGTATAAAATAAGTGGAAGGATGAAAAATGTAGAATATAATAAGTAGAAGGATGCCAATCCTTTTATCATCCACTTCGACTACTGATTAAAACCAAATAGACTGGCCCCAAATTTCAACTTTTGGTTGGCCTTTTGAGAAAGTTTCTATTCTTCCAATCTGCTAGTTTGCCCCGGGTTTATACATATTTAAGCAAACCATCTTAACAAATTCTATTGATTTTACATTTAATAACAATTACAAATTTTCTAATATTAAAAACTAATAACTATTAAGACAAGTTAAATTATAAATTACTCATTTATTATTACCAAAATAATTTTTGTTTCATCTAAATCTTGTTGAATTTTAGTCATTGCATCAGCTTCTTTTGGATTTTGATACTTGGCTAACATTATATTTAGTTCATTAAAAGTTACTTGTGTTTCATTAAGTTTTGGCCAACTATGTGAAGGTACTTTTGCAGAAAATTCATCCAATGTCTAAATTAAAAAAATGAGAATTTCACATGTAAATAATAATACAAAAGCAGTTTACTAGACAATCTTTCTTTTTTTTTTTTTTTTTTTGCATTAATTTTGCTTTTAAATAATAATTTATAAACTTTAAACATAATTTTTCACCTACTTATATATATTAACATATAATTTTTAGTTATCAAAATTGTTTATACATTGCATAGTATTTTGTACTTATAGTTGCAAAAAATGTTATTGCCATTCAATAACATCACCATTAAAATGTTTTTAAATTGTATTCACTAAAATTAATTAGAAATGTATTTATTTCATTTCAAACATTATTCAGATGAGTCATGATAATTTTGGACAAACAAAAACTAATAAACCTACTACATTAAAATGTATACAATTTAAAACATCGAAGTGAGCTAATTTTGATTTATTAACAGTTTACAAATTGAAGATTATAACAAAAAATAAAATGACATATGCCTGGTAAACTGCGATTGTTTGTTTCGTAATTACTTAAGATAAATAAATAAATACGATTTTTAAGTATAAATAAGATAATATAATACTTTAATTTTATATGAACTGCATTCAATTTACCTTTGTAAGTAGTGTATGAGCTACTCTGTGTGGATATTCATCGTCAGATATTAAAACACCAGCTAAATTATCAGCCCGAACATAAACATGGCACATGTACTCTAAGACAATAAAATAAGGATAACCAATGAAAAACAATAACCTTGAACTAACTGATTTATACCTTTTTCCTTGACAGATTGCCGAGCAGCACTAGCTGTACGTTCAACAATTGTTTTTGTTACAAAACCCATAAACTCTTGAACACTCTTGCGTTGAAAATAACCAAAAGACTGCAGTTCAAATGCAGCTTTCAACAGAGTCGCATCATTAGGTCCTTTGTATAATACACTCATAGCAAATAATTTCACCATATTAACGTCTTCTTAGAAAAATAAAAATTTAATTTTAGTTGAAAATAATGCACACATAAACACTATTGTTATATATTGAATATTACGTAATGCATGATAAGTGAAAATATTTACCTAGATTAGTAAATACCTTGAAATTAATATCAACGAAAACCAATTTTCGTTTTGATTTCCAACACAATTACACAACGGATTACGGAATTACAAAAATCACACAATACGGTTTCGAATAAATGTAAAATAGCACTATAATATCGTGTAGAAACTGAAGATCATGAAATAAATCATTCAGTTAATTATTATTTTTATTATTATTATTATAATTATTAGGATAATACAGTAAAATAGATTTAATAATACGTCTGATAATGAAACTCGATGGATGATTACTTGGAATTTGTTAACTATTTGGCTTGATAACGATGACACAATGGTTAATGATGGTTTAACAGTGTTTTTTATAAAAGGGATTTTTTATTACAGTGCAGCAAACTCACATAACGATCGGATCTAGTTTAAATTTGACCGCTTTCAAAACGGTCAAGTATTTTAAGTTCTGTATTTTTAATGTCAATGTGTCGACGTGTGATTAAAAAATTTATCCTGTCAGAAATGTCCACAGTTATGAAATTGCTCTATAATTGTTACCTACGGTAATCAATGTTGACAATCTATGACAATCTATTGCAACAACAACAGCAACAGCATACATAACTGTATATAGTTGTAGCAGAATTCAATAAATTATACGTCGTTACTCACGGTTACAACGATATTATTATTCATTGAACTTTCTGATATTGTACTACTTAAGCAATTATAACAAAGTCAACAGCGTATTCCTATTACATATAAATTATACTTATGAACAGCAAGTGTCAGTAAAATTTTAATAATATTGTGAAAAAATTTCGATCAAAAGATACTTTTTAATTTGTATTCTCCTGAAGGGTATTCATATAGCAGTACAACATTATGACCACGATCGTAGAACCAAACAATTATACGATTAAATATAATTACATTACCAATTTTATCTGAAAACTCTTTTCAGTCTTTAACATCTAGAGCAGTGGTTCTCAAACTGTGCTCTGCGGAGCCCTAGGGCTCCGAATGAAAAATCTAGGAACTCCATGGGTCCATGGGCACATCTGAATTAATTAAATTCAAATATTATTATATTCTTTAGTTATTGAGGATAAACACTTGTACGATTACTTGAATTACATAATGAATTGTACGTTTTGTTTATCTAACACCCATTTAGTTTAAAATCAGACTTGTTGATAAAATTTGGTTATTTCAATTTCATTACTTGGCTGATATTTTCACAGAATTAAATAAAATAAATGTATCAATACAATGTAAAATTACCACAGTTTTCACAGCCAATTAAAAATACGAGCTTTAAAAAAAAAAATTAAATTTTGGGCTGTGTGTTTTTCTCGAGATAAAATGTATAGTTTCGCTATTTGTAATATATATATATTGTATTGTATATTTATATATAATTTAATTATACATTGAATAAAATAATAAATTGTTTAACATCTTGTAAAGCTTCTGAACTTGCACTTTGAAGTCAAGTTTGTTTGTTAAAAAGAATCATATACAACAGATACATATAACTTTTTTTAATTTTTTTATTTTATTAAAATATATTTACAATCTGTTATTTAAAATAATATGTAAGTAATTTAACAAGTTTATACATTTTTACAGCAAATGAATAGTTTATAAAGGAAAAATGTATACTAACAACACCCAGTAGCGTATACATAACTTTTGTATGGATCATTTGCAAAAAAATCATTATTTTTATTTTATCATTACTTTTTTTTACGTTTCTAACGCCCTTGCGCTACTGACAACACCTCATAATATAATAATATTTATAATTAATTACCTAGTAATTTATGAGACTATGGAACGCTGAGAATAATAAATGGATTAGAATCTCTCCTATCCTTTATTAGTATTTTAAACCCTGTTTGTAAGTATATCAACAATGAGTTGTAAATTAAATTAAATAAGACGAATATCTCTGTAACGTTAAATGATTGTTTATTTCGGTGGCTCAGAGCAAATTGCTGTACGCATCCTTAGTTTGAGTGCTGGCGGTGATGAAGTCAGCCCAAAATAGAACAGCCCTCAGCTAAACCGAAAGAGTTGTTGCTATTCGGGTTAGAAATTTATTCGGCTAGAAAACTGTATCTGATATGGCTGCTCAGATCCTAGTTAAAATGCCTCCAACGAATATGCTGGCCGAAGAGTGGTGCAGAATTTAAGTTCACAAATGGAAAGTCATGACGATAGCAGTCATCAGGAGGCAGAAGCGTGTGATGACTACTCGAATGGCAGGAACAATGGGATTATAAGACGAAGGTGACGTAGACTTGGAGGATGATTCCTAATATCCGGAGATGGGTAAATCAGTCAAGGCTGGGGACCATGTTTTTTCCACATGTTCCAAGCATTGTTAAGACACAGATGTTTCCTGCAATACTTATGGAAAAAGAGGAGAGTAGCTAATTCTCACTACAACCATTACGATAAACCAGATGAATCAATAAACATACTCTATTCAATTGTCCGTACTGGGAAGCTGGTAGGCGCTAAATAGGCATTGGTCAGCAGTTAACCTTGAATATATCCCTGAAAACATTCTGGGGTCATACCATGAGATTATTTTTGATAACACATTGATGAGATGGTGGATTGGGGCGTCGGTAGAATCTCAGAGGCTAGTGTTTGGCAGGATGGCCCTAGCAATGTTATTGATTGAAAAAATGATAAACAATATTACGAACTTCAATAAAGAAGTAATAACTAGGTTCGCAGAAGAGAAAGATACATTTTAAACATGTAACTGAAGGCTGAAATATAATTGTTATAAAAAAATTAATATCTTATTTTTGATTCGAATTTATCATATCTTTATCCTTTAAGAATAAAAATAAGTTTTACTTATAAATTTAATATTTAAGTATAATATATATTCTAAACAAAATAGAAGGTAATGAAATAAAATCTACAAATAATAATTTAATATAGTGTATAATGTATGTACCTATAAGTATATACTTGCATGTTCGTTAAATTAATTTTTAAATTCGCACCACTTCATTAAAAACTCACGAACCGCCATTGGTTAAAACGATAAAACGAAAGTGTACAAATGTATTCATACTACAAAACACCAAAACGTGTTATAAAGCACATAGTGATAATTTTTTAAGAAAAAAAAAGTGAACAACGACCATCGTTGTTCCTCAATATGACAATATGCCTACCTTCAACATAAATATAAACAATGATTTCAAATTGTTCAACATCATATATTTGTAAATAGGTACACGTTTGCCGACTGCGGAAAATGGTCAACAATGACAAACAATAGTTACCAAGCTACATATACTTGATAATATGTGTAAGTATATACATTACTTAATTTTGATTGATGTATATGTTGAGGTTTTCTAAATTATTGCCTAACAGCTATCACTTATATTAGATATTAAAATGTCATTCCATAATTTTCAATTATAAACTATAAACTAAATGGCACCTCATCGTATTCCGATACAAATTTTTTTTTCAGTTATAATCTTAATATAAAATACTGAACTATGAATATAACTATTGTTTTCAGTATATAGTATTGTTATATTATAAACAAATATAAAATATTAGTTAATAGTACATATGAATGAACACAAAAAAATTGATAAAAAAAAATTTTAGTCGATAATATGTATTTATTTATTTGTGGAGATTATTACCGTGCATAGAAGTATGTGTTGTATATTGCAAACTGTACAACGAACATTTTCAAATCCGAAACATCTGTGAACTGTGATACAGCATAAAACAATAAAAATAATACAAGTATATTTACTTATACTGTGTACATGTGTATTAAATGGTTCATACATATATTTAAAAATAGCATATAATGTACGTGTATGCGTATGTACGTACAAATAAAGATTAAAACTATTATAGCCTCATGATTGCATACAATTGTAATTACTCGGTAGATTTTTAAATACCATGCATTACTGTAATTTCTGGACAAATATTTGCCTTGAGAATGAAAGATAAAATTTCGTCAATGAAAGTCTTTTGCAAGTGATTATTAATTGTTTCAATTTTTTATTATAATAGCTGTGTAGTATAATTACGACTAATTACACTTGCACTACATCTAATTTACAAGCTTTGTGTAAAACGTTGCAGTACCCCTATACGTATAAATTAAATAAATAATTTGTGAGACTTGAGCAAGTGTTGAATTTCAAAAACAGATCGATAATTAAATGTTGATTACTTGAAACGAAAAATATATTATGTCAGGTACATACAAAAAATATATAGACTGAATAACTTATGTCAGGTTTACAAGTTTACTATTGAAAACAAAACATAATAAGAAAAACAAGGGAAACGACAATCACCTTAATTCAAAAGAACTTTTTACCTTATTTTGAAAATCTAGTAACTTGGAAGCAAGATAATTTCTTGATAGAAATTTTTGATTACATGTCTTCCATCATGAAATACTTCTTGGTTTCTGCTAATTCTATGAAATCGTTTTATAAGTCGAATGGTTATAATTAAATATTGCTCCCAAAAATGTGTTCTGTTATGCAATATGTGTTCATCAATTAACGTATATAAAATTATGTTTGGTGGCAGAACACATAAAGAAGGCGCCAGAATATAATATGAAAATATACAGGCCGTAGAATATCAATTGTAAATAATTTAATAATTATTTAGTAATTTAAATTGTGTACTTTATTAGCATTATATTTTTTTAAAAAACAGTTAAATGAAGTTTGCTCAGCAAACTAAAATTTTAAAATTAAAATAATATAAAATCCATATAAAATGCCATAATTATTATGAAAACCTAAAATATATCAATGGTGTCAAATATATACTTATATATATTTCATATATTTAAACGGTCGTGACGTAGGTATTTGCCACTTTGAACACCTGGTCCACTGTTTGCGCGAATATTAAATAGGATGTAAAATAATAACGACCGATAATAACCGATCGTCGGTGCAAAACCCATAGTGTGAACAGTTCGTCAACACTTGTATGATGGTATTGCAATAAACTATATACAGGACACGAACAATTTGTCACCGAATACACCATATCAATTGAATCGATGGTATTACCTAATTATATATTATTCAGTAACAATCTAATGATCTAATATGTATATTATTGTTCAACTATTGTGTACGATTATTATTTATCATGTTTCAACATGACTCAAATATTATTGGTTTTTCAAAGTAAATAGAAGTATATAAAATATTACATGATTGCATGAAGTAATCTAACAACACAAAAACTATATTTTCGTTTTATGTTCGAGTCTATAGCAACCGTCCTTAAAATTGTATATTAATATATTTAGTGACAGTTGCATTGTTTCAAATATACTTCTAAGTAGACACTTCTAATACAAAAGTTTCTGCGAAATTTTAGAACATTTTATTTTTTATTGATTAACATAGATTATAATTCCATAATTTAAAAAAATTAAACAATAACATACATAAAATTATAAGCTTCCTTGCTAAAATACAGAATATATTTTTATAGTTAATAATATTATATTGTAACTTTATAAATATATACTAGTACGAAAAAATACATGTTGAAAAGTAGTTGAGTTTACGAGAAAATTGCATATAATATATAACACCTACTTAATGATTTGGATCACTGCAGCATGCATTCTGTTAGTTATTGTCATTAATGAACTATTTTTATGTATAAATATTATATGCTGGTTTTTTGTATTAAATAAGTAATTGCCTTTCATAAAATATTAAAATGAACCTTTACAGCTAACAAATAAATGTTAATAATTAAATATAATTTATAATATTATAAATACTTAATATAAATACATTTTATTCTATACTGCAGTGTTAAGTTTAATTTTTGTGTATATAATTATTAGTTGATATTGTAATAAATAATAGTATCAAATTATGCATTGTGTATAAATTATAAAATTAACGATATAGGAATACCAATATTCTGGTCTAAAATATAGTTAGAAAAACGTTGCAACTGTTGTAAGACACGTGAGTGCCCAATTTTAAGCATTTATAACAATGCTAACTGGATAGTATATATTAAAAAATATTTAAAAGTTTCAGGTGCATTTATTGACTGGCTAAAATATTTGATCATAGAGTGCGCTATAAATGATATTCAAACTGAAAGTAAATTTAAAATAAGTTTAATTCAACTGAATTCAATATTTTTCCTGGTTTGATAATTGTATTTGGTTTGTATATAGTTTTTAATCAATATTAAACATATAAGTATATATATATATATATATATATATATATATATATATTTGAGTGATGTGTCGAAACTGATTTTTTGGTGTCGAACCGAACTTAAACCGAACATTGTCAAAGTATTACGAACCCGAACCGAACCAAACTATTAAAATTTTTTATCGAAATAAAATTCGAACTCATAATTTTTTTTTCCTTTTACAAATAGATTGAAGTTATGAAAATTTTACTTACATTGTGCAAAAATTAATACACCTAAAAAATATGTAATAAATTATAATAATTATTCATTAAAATTCAATACAATTATTTCTGATAAATTTTTTAAAAATATAGAGTACAAATAACATTTATATTTTTCCTTTTCACTTTTCCAAAAATAAATTTGAGGTTTTGATCATATAATCACAAATCATATGAAAAAAAATCTGTGATAATTTTATCTATAGATATTTACAAAAATAATCAAGTGGAACCATTTTATTTTATCATACCTAATCGTAATAATGTAAAAAAAAAAAATTGTTAATTCTATAATAATACTTATTATAAACTATAAATTATAGAAAATTAATTTGAAATTGTTTGATTAAGAATATTTTCAAGTTCAAATTTCGAACATACCTAAATGGTAAATAGTTCGGTTCGATTTTCTTTAATTTTGAGTTCGGTTCGACATTGGAACAGTTCAACTCATTACTAATATTTATATTGAAAAATTTAATATAAAATTACTAATTTATTGACAATAAATCATTAATTATAATTAAAAATATACGGATTTAATTATTTATAATTTACCTAAAATTCAATATCAGGTATCATTATAACTAAATAAGTCTTAATAATTGTATTATTTATACTTTAGACTAAACTTAGCTTGTGACTAAAATAAATTTACCACTTACCTAAATATCCATGTAAACGAAACAATTCAAATACCATTACTTCTCAGATAAGTCTTATTATTTTTTCAAAATTAGGTTGTATTTTAAATAACTATTTAGAAAGTTAAAACTGCTAATTACGTTAATAATTAAAAAATAATAATAATTAGAAATAATTATATAAAATAATAGAAGTTAATTAAAATTGTCCTTAGATCAACACTTTTTTTTTCAAATAAGGTATTAATAAATTTACCCATATTGAAATAAATAGTATTCAAGTATGAATTGCATTAAAAAAGTTATTAATTAAAAATAAACCTATACCGGCTACAAGGATAATTATTTTAAATTATATTTTTTGAAATAGCATACTATAACATTTTTATAGAACTAAATTGTTCTTTGTTGATTTTATATTGTGACAAAGATTACTCCAAAAATCACTAATCGTACGGAAAAAAAATTATATGGATTTATTGTTTTACCTATGTTTTAACCAACATTTACTCAAGTAATTAATTTCATTATTAAAATGTATTAGGTTATGTTATAATTTTATATGGTTAATAACATATAGTCATATAAAAATTGTGTTTAGAAAAATGCTATACTAGTTATTTTATATAACATAATATAATAAGAGAAAAAAATTAACATTTTTTTTAAATGTATAGAATATTTTAATTTTAATAGCATAAGTTCAATGTATATAATATTGATCGATATATATAAAAAAAAAAATGTTCTTAAAAAACTCTGTGGAAATACTGCTCAACCCCTACTCCTGCCGCCCTCATTACAAACATGCCTTCTCGATAAAAATATCTAGTTTAGCATAAACGATTACGTATATACTGCCAATAGGCTAATTTTTTCGATACTATTGCGTACTCTAAATCATTATTAAATTGCATTGCGTCGTTGGCATTTATACATGTTTCAAATTATATTATTCAATGAACTAACTAATAAAAAATCTTATCTAGATATTAATACTGTGGACAAATATAATTATTATAATTTGTATTGATAAATAATAATAAATGAATACATGATAATGAATTTTATCGTTATCAGACATTTTAATTTACAAAATTACAATTTTATAGATTATATTAAGCATATTTTGGGGTTATAGTATAATATAAATGAATAATAATTAATAGTAATAATCTCTAACTATAAAACTCTAATAAGTAATAACTATATTAGTGTTACTAGTAAAAGTTATATTATATAAATTATAATGTTTCTGTATATGAATTAAAAGACAAAAATATCAGTTTCAATAATATGTATCCTTAAAACTAAGGTAAATCATAGAGTATTTCATGGAATTGCTAACAAATTATATGCATTTTTAAAGAAAAAATGTCAAAAATATCAAAGATATGAAAATAAAACGTAGTATAATTTACAACAATATTTTTTAACATTTTTATTATATGCTTTCATAACCATACAATCTGCATTATTCATTTCGTTTTCACATCAGTTTAGTTCTAAACTATTTATATTAAGTACCAAGTACCAAATTACTATTTAGTTACTTATCTTTTTAGTAATTTAATTTACATTTTACTATATATAACAAACATACAACAAATAAATAAACAATATGTTAAGATGCATTATATACAATTTATTTACAATAGTTCTAAACAATATTATAGTATCTGAATAATAATGTCTATAAAGATTTATCAATTATTTAAATATATATACCTATACATCTTTACGTTGGGCGATATTCATAAGTCATAAACTATGTAAATTGTATTCCCGT
Organism: Sipha flava; assembly: GCF_003268045.1. Taxonomy (NCBI): domain Eukaryota; kingdom Metazoa; phylum Arthropoda; class Insecta; order Hemiptera; family Aphididae; genus Sipha; species Sipha flava. The sequence goes on along the minus strand of NW_020271718.1, from coordinate 2,103,555 downwards.
ATTTTTATTTAGAAATTAAATAATTTTACTCTAGTAAATTTGTTGTTTTAAAATACATGTGAATGTACATTAAGACAAATACGTATAATTAAATCGTTATGTAGATATGTTGTACAATGCGGAACCTGAAATGTACACAAACCTATACTATACAAAAGACGTAAAAAAATTAAGGATTTTATACAAATATTTATATTAAATTTTGCTTGCGTCGTATTATGCATTGTATAATATCCAGTTAAATACTAAATTAATTAAGTATAAAAATATATTTAGCATTGTATATAAAATATAATATTGTTAGGATTTTTTTAAAAAAAAAGTACTAAACAGCCTAATGTTAACTATTATTTTTATAATAAAATTTGTTATGTCTTAAGACGGATATAAAATTAAGATTCCATTATTCAAATTATATTAATTGTATCATTGTATACATCGTGCAACGCAATTTTAATTTGATTACCGTTGGAATATTATTGAAATTTGAAACGTTTAAACAATAAGTTTACATTACAATTATGAATATTATAATAATTTACTTACAATCTACCTATATATTTTAATAGTCTAAAACGCACGTACATGTTTTCGTACTAATAACTTTAAATTATTTTGTTTTAATTAATTATTGATGGAAAAAAATAATATCCATACATATTGTTTTTTTGTATTTTATTTTTTGAAGGCTTATATTGTTTATTAAGGTTAATTGGATATCTAAAAGAACTTTTTACTGCTTAAAAATTATTAATATGTACCTATAATAATGCAGTATATAAGATATTAAATATTTTTTTTTTATTTTTGAAACTTCTAGTTTATAAGTATATAAATCTTCAATCGCCTAATTGCCAGAAAGTCATACTTTTGTCACAGTATGGTCAATCTATAAAAATATTAAATATATTTATTGAGCAAAGTATAAATTGTTGGTATATCAGAGTTCAATTAGTAGAAAATTTCAAACTCACAAAAATATCCGATTTTTTTAGCCATGTTGTAACATAAAACAATATAATATACATTTCAAGAAAATATTTTTCTTATACTTTCTTACAATTTCAATTTTTCAAAATTGTTCATTAAGATTTTATTTTATTGTTACTTTTTGTGTAGATGAAAATTTTTCTAACTATGTTTTAAATATACCTTCTTTTGTCATATTTTGTACTCTGTTTAGTGAATAATATTAATCAATTTTTATCGATAGTCAACTTTTATGGTAATCGCGTTTTGTTTTGTATAACTTATTTCGTATCATTCATACAATGTAAAATGTACTTAGTAAATTATTTTTATACGCTGCATTCTACCTACTACAACTTATAAGTATATGTACTGTTTATACACAAAATAAAAAGGATTTTCATAAATTCTGTTGAAGTATTTTCTTAGACCGAACGTACTGATATATAAAAATTATATCCATTGGTTGATTGATTACTATACCATATCGATTAGATTCTTACATTTCTAAAACTAAATGTGAAAACTGAACGTACTATAGTACATAGTTTCTTTATAAGTAATGGCTAATAATGTTATATATAACATTAACTAAATACTCTTATATGTTATTATGTTAAATAATTTTAGAATGCCAATGTACTTTTTAACATAATCAAATATTGAACGTTTTTTCCAAAATTTCAATTTATATATATTAAATATGAACAAAACGTTATTAGAACACATTGAAATAATATTTGCTGATTGTGCAATAAAATTTAAATATATAGACTTATTCACATATACAGAACATATATATATATATAGCTTGTCCAGTAACTAGGTTAGTGTGTCATTGAACAAAAATCTTAACATGACAATACTTTACAAGGCTCTATTATTGTTGATTTTTTTTTTTTAGTTACTGGTTTTTTTTTGCCAATTTGAAATTAAAGTAATCGTGTACATTGTTTTGCAATCAACAATTAGGTCAAATTACTGTAAACTAGGTCAGCTACAAAAATATTTGTAATTTTCCATTGATAATAAATTTTGCTCCTTTACTTAAAAAAAAATAGTACTATTAAAATTACTATTAAAAATCATTAAATTTTAAAAATACCTTAATATAGCATAGTTATGAGTATAGGTTCAAAAAACATAAATATAAATATGTGCATATTTATATTAATTTGTGCAGCTTTTACAAGCCTAAGTTCTCTTAACTTTTACAAAATGTAAGAAAAAAAATAACACTCAAAGAGTAAACCTATATAAAAAAATGAAAGTAATAATAAAATTAAAAATAGAAGATTAAAAATAAAAACATTGACAATTCCTGTTTTTTATACTAAGCTTGGAATCATAATATTCATTAATTAATTATAACCAAAAATACATGTTCGTAATACAAAACCCTCATTACAAAATATTATTATTTTTGAGTTAAATCTATAGGTTAATAAATAATATTTTGCTTTAAAGAACGCAAAGACGTCATAATTTCTAATCCAATCAATGCCTCTGTTTAATTTAGCATTATTAAACATCATTATATATATTTTTCAAGTTCAATTTTAAATAGCATTTAAGATTATTTGTTACAACTTTTTTCAAAACTACCATTTATAGTTATGGCATTTTTATACAGATAGGAGTCTGAGAGCGGTCGATTCAGGGGAGTAGCCGAATTGGTTCCCATTTGTGTACAGATAACCCATACTATTAAAAATTAAATTCCAGTCACAATTATTATACCGATAAGATAGAGTAAAAAAATATAATAGACTATAGATTACTAGAGACTAGCAAATTACTAGCAAACAGGAAAGAAATAACAAATACTTGGAAAATTGTATGACTGAGTACATTTAATGAGAAGATTGCAAGAATTGAATATTTAAAGAAAATTAGCTTCCAATTTGCAAATCAGTGGTTTTAAATTGCATTTATTACATTTTATTATTTGTATTTCGAACATCTAAGTGATGACTAGTTGACTTCTAAATCAATGATTTAAAATTGTATATAGTTTATAATTTTTTTTTAACACACATTAACGCACATTGTTAACCAAACATACTTAAAAGTTGACAGTCCTGTAAAATTGAGAAAGAAAATGTGAGTAATTAAACGGGAATCAATTTGGCTATACCTAATAAAATACCTTTTTCTAATGAGAACCATTCGGCACGCGGGGTTGGAGCTCAGGATCCAATTCAATATCAGCCGTTGATTCGCTACAAAAACACATAAAATATAGGTAACTAATAAAATACAATTTTTAACTATCAATAACCTAACATTTTTTTTATTTTATTTTATATAATAATTTTATAAAAGCAAAATATGAAATATTAGAATAAATTTCTTATAAAATATTTTATAGCTTACATTGAATGTATAATAAGGACATATCAAATAATCTAGTAAGTTTATGTAATGTATTTAAGTATTTGAAGTCTAATTTTTATATAAAATGTTTATTTTACCATTAAAATTAAAATTAGGTACATCCAAAAGATACAAAATTGATAGTTATTCTCGTATAAATATGTAAAGTATATTTATTTGTGTACTGGGGTGTGCCAAGAATTTTGTTTTGGGGTTGGTTTTAATGTTTTAAAATTAATATAAATTTCTTTGTGATTTACGAAACGGTCAGTCAAATGAGTCAATATATAAGTATGATCAATAATACTATTATTTATAAATTATAATATATAAATAATATTCTAAAGGGAAAATTGATGGTATGTTACTTCGATTACTCTGTTTTTTTTTTATTTAGTTGTTACATTGTATTTTAATGTCACATCTTAGCTCGTCAATTATTGTACGATTATCCTCAAATATTATTCTAAATTCATCACTGGAATATGTGTGTATTTCATTGAATACATGTATAAAGTAACATGTCATAAGTTACATAGAGGAAGCGTGAATGAAAATATTTTTTCTAATATCTTCTAATTATCTAATATAATACCGTGGAGAATTGAAAAATTCTCCATTTAATTTAACTCGTAATAGCAGATGAACTGTTATTGATGTTTCTTTATTCGCCGAATTTTCTAAATTCTCTGAGGTATTAACAATTGGATTAAGCATTTCTTTGAACCGTTTAATACATTCATGTCTAAAAACCTACCTAGTTTAACATAGCAAAAAATTTAATTTAATGTTGGATTAAATAGTATTTTGTGTTTGTATAGATTCTTATAATTCCAGTCCATTGAGCTGAACCTCGAAAAAAAGAGTAAATACTTATAACACTCCCAACGAAATTTCTTATAGCAGTAATTGTACATGCATCACTAATGGCTAAATCCAATTAGTATGCACTAAAATACAAAATAAAACTCATGAAAATGTGCGTCTTATTATTGCCTAAATCCCATTTAAATGTCCATTCATTGCTGAAGTTTTTTTTTTTATATATGTCTCGGATACCTTTTATTTATATAAACTATATATATATATATATATATATGCTATACAGCTTATTCAAATTAATTATGTTGAAGTTTAAAAATATAAAAATAAAACCCATAAAAATATATGTCACTACTACATGATTGTTTCGCGTTACCCATCCATATAAATATAAAAGTCTATCATTTATATACTTATATAGTATACTTAGGTTCTAATTTTATGGTAACTAAATATACATAATTGGAAATTCAAATTATTATAATTATATTTTAATATATGTAGTCGGATATCTCCGTTTAGTATGTTTTCTGGTCCTGTATAAGTAAACTGGTGTTGAAGAGTGTGTATTCAATTTAACTAAAACACAAATATTATTATAACAGGTTAATAGTAATAGGTAATAGCATTACCGTATTACAATAATTGTAATATACTATATATGTTAGGTTAGGTTAGGTTATTAAAATATAATTATTATATTTAATTATTAAATAATTCATATTTCACTATAATACCACAAGGAAAAATAATAAATTTAAAGCATATAGTAATAATCGCCCTGGCCAGGGCCGGTGAGAGAGTAAGGCAGGGAGGTCTAAAGCCCCGGTGCCCGTATCTCCGAGAGAGCCATCGTCGTCTCAGTCTTCATACAAAATTATTTTACAATCTAATTTTGTGTAGCATTATATGAAAATTTAAACATTTTAATTTCATTAAAGTATGTACAAGCATGTATAAGTAGTATGTAAATCTTGGCTGTACAAGTATAAGTAAAGGGGGCCTGGAACCGATCAGCTCCGGGGCTCTCAAAAGTTCTCGTCGGCCCTGAATCTGGAAATACTATTTGCATGGTCATGGGACACAATAAGGTTTCGGTTACTTATGTGAACACTGGTTACTGTATTAGTATCATTGGTATTATTATAATATATTTGCTAAAACGTATTTTATACGAAATAGATATTAGAGTGATACTATACTAGAATTTTAAACCAGCGATCATAAATTGCTGATCAAAAAACATAAAAATATACAGGGCCTAACCAATATGATAACAGCTCCTAACATAACTAAAGACCGGATTTAATTAATATTGCAACTTTTTATTAATACCCGGTAAATCAAATCTGATCAAATATGTATATATACATATATATCGTATACGAATTAGATTAATTAGTCTTCCTGTTTAATTTAATAATGCAATCTTTTGCAATTTTCAACAATTTTGCAATTTTTGCAATTATTACAATTTTTGTATACTCCGAGTGATAAAATATACAAATAATTATTTCCAAAGTGATTGTACAAAAAAAAATATAACTACAACGTAAATTTTTACATGTAGTTAAATGTAGTTTAGGATTTTTAAAGTTATATTTATCTGAGTTATCCACACAACTCACAAGTTTAGAAGAATCAAATATTCTATTACTTAATAGTTTAAATATATTTAGTAAAATTGAAAATATTTTTATAAATATTCCCGTCCCAATGGAAAAATAGTAGATAAATTAAAATATGTCTCAGAAAAAAATGAAGAATATTAAACTATTAAAACTTACTCTGATATTATGACAGGAAATCAAGATGTTTTTTTAGATATAACACCAAATTTTTTTAATTATTTTTTATATGCATCGATAACAAGTGTTGACGATGAACGTACTTTTTCATTATATAACATATTTTAAGTAACAAACAATACAATTTTCAAGAACACAATTTAGAGATATATATAATTTGTAAATATTATATTAATGTCCATAATATTATTTAAGTAAGTAATTAATGGTTATATATTTGATACAAATTTACTATGTAATTTTTATGTATATTTATCTATCATAATATATATAAATATATTTATACTGCAATTTTGATACATTTTCATTGCAATTTTGGCATCTTTTTAGTGCAATTTTAAGATATTTTTAATGCAATTATATCCGAACTTTACTTATAACAATTCACAATATAAAAATAAATGTAAACTAAAAATAATCATATAAGAGCACATAATTCCCCAGCATGTTTATTTTCATCGCATCGGCATTTGGTCTAATCTGCCTGGAATAATCGAATCGTTATTTTTTTATTGAACTAAAATATAGGATTGATTAACCATTAAATGTATAAATTTAATTTATACTTATAAAAATTATATATTTATAAATTAAAAATATATACGTATTTATGCTTTAATTTTGAAAGAAATTGATTAAAGTACTGATTATAAATGATAATAATAATAAAATGAAAAAAAAAATGTGCATGAAGTCATGATAAAAGAGGGGTTTTGGCTCCTTTTCATTAGTTATTCTGATAACATTTATTAACCTATATCTGCCCTTGCCCTTACCATTGTAAGTTGTACCTATATTCATATCTACATATAACTTAGAAATATATTTATAATACACTTATTATTAATTGCATGATATCGCGTAACAGTCATTACATTTAAATTTTACTGAGGAATTAATACGAGATATTATGTTAATATATGTTATAATATTAATTGTCTATCTTTAACATTTAGTTTATAACTATGTGTAAACTTATAATCCTAAATATAAATCAAAATTATTGACGGCTCCGACAGAATCGTCCTCTCCAGTGTTTACTGCAGTTGTATTATATTTTAAAAATACATTTGAGCACTGAAGTCCACTGAAAGAATGTTACGTTATCACTGTTTGTTTTGCTTAAAAACTACTGGAAAGTTATTAAACGTTTTCTGTAACATCTCTAAGATTTCCAGATCTAAAGTATACATATTAAACTGTTGTAAGCAATTTCTTGACCTAATTACTGGCTAACAAAAAGTGTTAATCGAATAAAGCACACAAAGCGCATCGTATTACGAATGCAGCGCATGTAAAACCTGCACCAGCAAGCAATATATTTCGCTCTGCCCGAAATCTAAATAGAATTCGAGAAAGGAATCCACTACTTATATTTCGTCGACTAAGGGTATATAAAAAAACATGGAATTTTTCCATCTATATAATATACATGCATATATTTGCTTATAAGAAGGGGAAAAAAACGTAGAAATTAAAATCAAATGTTATAAATCGCATAATGCGTTTTCCTCAGTCCGATAGTGTATGCTGAACACTATTTTATTAGTTCGGAACGGTCCGGACACTGACAAACAGTAAAATCGGTTCAAACTTAGAATCTTGGATCACATTCATATATATATATATATATCTGTAATGATCATGTAGTGAGACTATTATTGTTAAGTAGATCGTTTCGGTTACACAATCGAATAGACGAGGTACAACGACGTTAAACCGTGGTGCGAAAGGCGCAAGAATAACTTTTCAACAGGTGACATCAACGCGAACGTTATAAATATTTATTTTAAATCCCTAGTGTTAATATTATCCCGGAGCTTGGAAAACCATAAACTCGCAATAACCTTGGCGGTACACGAGTGCGCATCGATATTACAGCCAGGGCCGTCGTTACCTTTTGCGAGGCCCCGGGCAAAACTTATTTTACCCATAAAAATAGTCACCTATAGGTTGTAGGCCGCAATCAAAAGCGATAACATTTACTCAGACTCGATGACAGCTGCACGCGATATCGGGTAGTGCCTGATTAAATTTAAGAAGTGCAATAAAACATATCAATATCCCATACATCCCGATTTCCATACTGTGAGTTGGTGCATACATGACGTGTTAAATATAACATTGTCGTTTTGTTAATTGGTTTTTTATTACACGCCAACGGATTTCTCTAGAAATCGCATTCGCTAGAAGATCCACACGTTTCATTTCATAAGATTTTCGCATAAAATATTTTTCAACGAACATTTTAATCGCGAAGCCCCGGACAAACGCCCCGTTTTACCTAACCCAAACGCCGGCCCCGATTACAGTGACCGAGTAACGCCGGTACAACTCGAAGGTGACACAATAATGTTTAGTCGCTAAGCGTTAAGACCGGGGACAAGTTCACGGGACACAACTGGTGTGCACTCGAAAATAATATACTAATATAATAATATAATTTAAAGACCCATGCGTGGTGTAACCTCAACGGTGTTCGTGGCGTCGCACGCGCGTCGTTCGAACAGCAACAACAACGATAATAATAATGGCACTGGACAAAGGAATAGAAAAAAGTGCGTGCGCGACTGAATATTATGTGCGCGCGAACGCGAAAAGGGCCGTCCGCCGCAGACGCGCCCGTCGGAGACGGAACAGCGCGCCGGGCCGGGCCGGGCACGTAGCCCAAATAATTCCGCCGACTCAGAAACTCGCGGCAGCGGTGGGTCGTCGCGTGCGCGAACCGCCGCCGGGGCGTCGACGCCGCCGCCGCCAATGTCCAGTCCGGTGGGCGGTGACGTCAGCGCGGGCGCTCGTCCAATGAGTGCGGTCGCGCGGACGTGCGCCGCGTCGCGCGGGCCCGTTCGCGGAGACCGCGCGTTACCGATCACTCACCCTGGTGATGTCTCCGCGATAACGTCCGTACCACGGTTATTCCGCCCTCGTCCGTCCGCCGCCGCGTTTCCCCGAAGAGAATAAGATCATCGCCGCGCCGTTCCCGTCCGCCCCGCATCCGCCGCGAGTTCCGCGCGCGCCGTCGTCCACCGGCAGCCGTCCGCGGAGCGTTCGAGTCGCGTCATCACGTCATCGCGCGCGCGCGCGCGCGAGCGCGCGACAGTAACACCGCACCAGCTCCGTCGACACCAGCAACACGGATCCGATAACGTCCGCGGGACTTGTCGTCGTTACGAGGCGCTTATGCCTGTACACCGTCGGTTTTCTTCCACCGTTGTTTGCGTTCAACCGCTTCGGACCCGTCCGGTGCATCGCGTCGTATACCGCGACGTAACCGCGGTACGCGACATACCGTGCCGTGAAAAACGTATCCGAAACGGTGCATCGCCGCACACTTGTCACGCGTCCCGCGCGACCAACACACCGCCACCGTCCGATCGAATCTTGTCTGGTGGCGCGCTACCGTTGATGCGGTTGACCGGCGGCGGCCGTCGATTCCATAGGTCCACGAGGTGCAGGTCACCAGGAGTACTTATATGAGCTACTTTCCGGGCTCCGGCGATTTGGCCGGCACGAGGACAGCGCCGGACGACTACAACGGCTTCGACGCGCACGCGAAAGACAGAGTGAGTTGCCCGTACGGTATACGACCTTCGTACGTTCACGCGCATAGCTAGAAGAGAGGTAGATACCTATTTTTTTTATCATACCCGTAGGGCGCACTTCGCTCTTGGAGGCAGAGTCCCTACCTCGTGAAGTCGTCGTATATCATTCGTGAAAGTAACCTTGCATGTATTACGTACAATAAATAGTATCTAGAAAAACAAATGGTGTTTACGTAGGGAGCGTCGGTTCGACGATTGACGGTAACTTAGTTTTATCTGCACTACGAGTACTATCAGACTTACTGACTTTAGTCGATAGTGTTAAATCTTAAAAGTACCTTTATGAACACTTATTAATCGTTACGTATGGACCCGAGTAAACGTGTTATACATGTCGCGTGTTGTCTTTCGTGCAAAAAACTGATTCCGGGACGCATATATTATCTTTTCACTACGGTTCACCACCGTTTGTTTACAACGTAGTAAAATACTATTTATTGCAATACGTGATGTACACGGGTTCAAAATTTGCACTTTGCTGGTATAATATTTTAATATTACTGCACGCATATTATAGTGCGGTATCTCTAAATTGATAATCTAGTTATTTATATTATAATTTCGTTGGGTAGATTAACTCTTCGCGTTCACATACACGATATTCTATTTAAACACGCGCATATATTATTACTATTATAATATCGTTCCAAAACTGTCGACTGCCTGATGAAGTGTTGCAGTTGTATCGTCGTAGGCATACTGTATATTGTTGTCAACCGACGACGGACGATTCTTTTCCTATGAACGTGTTCTAAAACATAATATTATTAATTTCATCCGTATTAAAAAAAAAAAAAAAAAAAAACTGGCATTGAAAATGATTAGAAAAAGGAAAAAAGAATTCGAAAGAAATAGACGTACCTAGGTGTACATTTTATGTTTTTCTATCTAATTCAACATTGAATATGTGTCATTTATATGACTGAAACGCTCAGTTTATGGACTCTGATGTTCATATTTGCCGTGGTTTTTTGGTATATACAAAGTGTATAATACACTTGATACATTATGATATGGTTTTGTGTTTCGTATAATTTGACTAAAAATATTTAGGTTGTCATATTGCTTATTTTATCATTTTTATCACTCACAATGCACCTGTAGGGCTTCAGTATTTAACTAACGAATATATACAACGCACAACAAAAATTGTATTTATTTATAGAAGAATATTACTTGTTGTAGTTCATGTTAAACTTCAACTAAACGAATATATTAATAACCAATAAAGTAATATAAGTTACAATTGAGAATTACTAATAAACAATTGATATTCAAAATTATATTGGTACATTTTGTTATGTTGAGTTCATAAAGTTAGTTATTACAGCAAATTAATGTATATTGTTAAAGAAAAATACCTACTTATATGTGTACACATATATAAATATCACAAACAATGAAAACTATAATTATGTACAATAGTGAAAAGAGGTTTGAATTACATAAATCCTACAATATACATTATATTTAACTTCAATAGTCTGCACGTTTTATTAAAACCTAATACATTATTAATTAGTCATATCAACGTTTATATTTCTGGGCGATAAATTTTGGTCTTTTACATTCAATATCTTAAAAATAAAGTGAAGAACTGATAATATGAGTGATGCATACATTTAATTTAATCATTTATACACGTAATTGATCACCATGTAAATGTATATAATATTTACAAATAAACCTATTATTATCATAAACTGATTTAATTTTTAGTTTCTCTGAAAAAATTTAACTGTGCGAATGTAACTTTTCAGACACACGATACATTCATATTACAGCAGTGACATCATCACATTGTGTCTATTACAGTATTACGAAACGTCCTATCTAAATACGTTAGCTAGAAGTATTATATTATATATATATATAAAAAAATTTTTTTCAATTTTTCAGTATAGCGTATGCTCGACAATATTTTCTGAAAATTCATACCCTAGCTGGCTAGCGTAAGTGACATAGATATGATACAACCATAATTTTTTTAAAACTTTTTTAACGTTCAATCTCATTGTATTCTACTGTTCCAAAAATACAAGTTATAACCTATGACCTAAATAAAAGCTAAATTTACATTATTGTAATGCAAAAATTATTAGAACTTTTAAATTACCTATACACCTCGTATATAAATATATATATATATATATATATATATATAAATATAGCTTTTTTTATTTATCAATTACAAATATAATATTCATTTAAAGCACTATCTGACCTTTAATAATAAGAAATATTAACTATTTAAAATCATAATTAGTAATATGCACCAGTTAAAATTAAATCAAATAATCAAATATTTATATATATTGTTAACCAATTATATAAAATACAACGGTTATAGAACGATTATAAATGTGTAATAATAAAATTATTAATACTTTAATAATTACTAAAGTTATAATAAAAGTGTTCCTTTTTAAGCATTTGTAAAAAATGCATCATAGGTACAATTGTATAATTTTTCAAAGAAATATTCTAATGTTTTTATACACCTTGTACAAAGTTATAAAATAAAATCTCTAAATGGATTGAATGCTAAGTAATTTATTACTAAACTTTTTCAAATAATCATCTGATAAGGATTAATTAAATTATGCAAATATGTATCTTAGTCATGGTTGAATACATATATATATATAGATATACCTACTAAAAATTTGGATTTGGATACCTTATATATATTTTAGGTATGGTATTAAAATTGTATTTTTCGTAATAATTGTGTAATAATATTAATTTTTACCTCTGCAAATATCAATAATGTATCTATAGTAAATTTTAGTTGCAAAAAAAAATAAAAATCATAAAAAAACATTTTAAGGATTTATGTTGGGCGAAATAGTGAAAGCCATAAATATATTTGCGATTTTAATGTATATTGTTACTTTATTATGTTTATTATTTTTACCTCAATATTTATTATTCCAACATTTAAATGATGGTTTGTATTTGTACCTTAATAATTAGGTACATTTTTAAAATAATTTAAGTCAATTTGTGTTATTAATTGCAATGTTCAAAAACAGTGTTTGGAATAAACGTATACATTTTTTTTAAGAAAATTAAGTTAACTTAAGTAATTAATAAGTTTTCATTATTTTATTTTTGGGTGAAATTTTTATTTTATTTTGAATTTTGTTTTGAAAACTTATTGTAATTATTATATAACTATTTCAAGATGATTGAAATCCTAAACATAGTAAATCATTTGTTTTTGTTTTAATGTTAAGTTTAAGGTACTTGGAGTGAGAATACATAACTATATAAGTATATTGTGTATGTATGTTTTCATTAATATCATATATTTAGTTGATATTGTGTTTATTTTCGATTACAAAAAAGATCGTACCACAATACGTACTCAGTAACCGGATCTAAAAAATGATAATATTAAAGCTAAAGTTTGATCATGTTGTTTATACAAATTTCAAATTATACAAACATTATTACTAACAACTAATGGCAAACATTTATGTTGTGTAATATTGTTAAGAGAGCCTTCGCCAATTATGTTTAAAAAAATTAAGCTGTTATATATAAAAACGTTTTATAAAAACGTTTATATTACATTATATAAATAAATATCTCTATAAAATAATACTCTAATACATTTTAATAATAATAAAAAAATGTCATTTATTATAATTATAATTGGTATAAAAGCTATTTAATAAAATAAAAATAAAATTTGAACTATTTTTAAATTTAAATAACTTTTCTGTTATATAGTATTTTCAGTTAATTAAAAAAATAAATAAATTGATTTATTAAACTAATAATATTCGATTTTCCTGCATTATTGTTGATGTGAGTTCAAATATCAAATCAAAAACTGAATATAAATTAAAAAAACATTTTTAATTAAATTTGTATTTATGTATTTCTATTTAAATGTAAATTAAATTAAATATTAATTATAATTATAATATCTACAAATCTAATATATGATAAAATATTATTAAAATGTTGTGGCATATTTCAAAACACGATTGAATTACTTTTTTAATACAGAGTAATGTGTCGAGTCGTTCAACCAGGAAGGTAAAAACTTATTATTCTTTTACGTAGTCTTATAAACAATTTTGTATCGTATATTTATATTAAAAATCAATTGTTTGCTTAATCTAACCTCTACCTATTAAAAATTAATATTGTTTTGATTGTGATTATTTTATATTTATTATTTAAGCCTAATTGAATAATACCAAATGAGTCAATAAAAAAATTAAATTAATTAAAGTAATTATAGATTTACTTTAAATGTACTTATAGTTAAATACACTTATAATAAATTTAATATATTTACTTATTTACTTAACTTATAAAATCGGTTTTCACTGAGTACTGTATTAATTAATTTGTATATTATGTTATCTCTTTCTATATGTATAAATGTATACATATTTATAGTAAAATGCTGTTTATGAACATTTATCTTTTGGTAAAAAAATGTTATGACTAATGTCTAATTGTCTGTGTGTTAATTAATAATACACTTGTCAGAAGTCAGTTTCAATAATTTAATTCTCAAATTATTATCTATTGTACAATGTTTAAACAAAATATTTCAAGAGCTTATCGAATTCTTAATTAAAATATGTATTTAAAACAAATAATTAACATAACTTACTAACATATACTAACATTTATTTGTATTAATTGTAAAAAAAAAAAAATATTATAATAAATATATATTTCAGAATAATATAAAACCCGAGAATACGTATCTTCAAGATGTTCAAGATGATTGTTTTTACAACACTGAACCAAACACTTCGATGCAAAGTAAGATTTACTTATTTATAAATAAAATATTTAGTTATTTAGTTATACTTTAATATACCAGAATAAATGTAAAACAATTCCTTAATAATATAAAATTATGAAACTGGAGAATAATAATTTTGATTGTATAATATGGTCGCCTATTATTCTAGATCATAACACGCTTATTTCATTGTGACAATTCTACCAATAAATTCATACTGGCTAATATTTTTAATGTTAAATAAAAAAATGGATTTGAAAACAAATATAAAGATGCCCTAAACAGTAAAAAATATTCATAATTTATCCTTAACAAGTTACATTTGTGAGTGAAATCATGGGTAATGTTCGCCTGAATAGGTTTCTGTTTTAGTTTTAGTTTTTATATGTAAACGTGAGTGACCCGAGTGAATGGGTGCGGTTAAAAAAAGTTTTTATTTAATAATTTTTATTTTTTCGTATAGTAGTTTAGAATAATGTGTCACAGACTTATAGAAGAGAGGTGGCCCAGAAATGGCAGTTTCGTCACGTTTCAATCATAACTCAGAGGGGGTGGAGGTACCAGTAGTTGGATCTAGAGGAGACGGGAGAGACGTGTACTTAACAAGAACCATTTTAATGATCTGTTAAACGCCACAACTAGTTCTTTGAATTGAGTGGACACGTCGCCAATCACCACTCACGGGTTAATTTTTAAAAATTTTAAATCGGTATTACAAATGCCTACCACAAAAAAAAACCTAATAATTACTACAAAATATTTAAAGACATAATTAGGATATTAAGATGTATAACATGTTTTTATTCTAAATTTACATTAACTTATTTTAAAAAGTAGTATTATATAGATGTTGAACTGTATATTCATCTTTACTGCTGCAGTAAAGCATATAATTTCCATTATCAATTTTCATAAATATAATATTTATTATTTTATACGACTAATTAAAAATGCATTATGAATAATAATACACAATTTGAACTTTCTATGACTAGATCAATGTATATTATATGTTACCTACTAATTTTCATAATATAACGTATAGGTAGTTATTTAATATTTATGTATACTTTTTGTTTTAAAAAAAATATTTTATATACCTAGATTTTACGACATAAAATCGAAAGAACCCTTTTAAAATCTGTTTCGTTTATTGTCCGTTTTCGGTCGTTTGTTATCATAAGGTTTGTAGTTATAATGCATTATAAGTCAAAAAAATACAGTAATTTTGCAATAAATAATATTTCACTAGACCCAAAAAAAATTTTTAAACACGTTTTGATTTATATGCTGAACGAGTATGTATATAATACATTAAATCTGGTTAGTTTAAATTTCAATCATAAGTTATTTCTCTTAACTCATTACTAAAATTATTTGGACGATAATATTTATGGTTGATTTAAAATTTACTTAGGAATAAAAAAATAATTCTATAGATAATATTAAACTTGTGAAAACATAATGGATCTAATGTTTACAAATTCCAAGTACCTATATTATAGTTCAATAATTTTGCGTGTAAAAGTAATATTTTATTCCAACTCAGGTGATGATACAGATATAAACGCTAACAATACCAGTGAGGACAAGCGACCTAACTACTTTCAAGAATCTCATCATATTTCTATGCACGAGCCATCTACCACGGAGTTGGTGCCTTTGTCAATTTATCCAACGAACACCGAATTACAGTATAAATCTTAATACTAATAATACAATTTTCAGTTAAAGATAATGTTTGATTAAATATATGTTTAGAAATAATGGTGTCGTACATACGGGTGACGTTACTAGCAATACGGTTACTTCATTGGGGTCACCTGAGGAACGGTCACCGACATCAACTGACCAACAGCAATCACAGCAGCCTAGTACTGCGACTTTGCCCGCGAAACCACCCTACTCGTACGTAGCTCTGATCTCGATGGCCATTGAACACTCGCCATACAAACGAGTCACGTTATCAGAAATTTATAAGTACATCACGGCTAAGTTTCCATACTTCGAAAAGAATAAAAAAGGTTGGCAGAATTCAATAAGACACAATTTGTCTCTGAACGAGTGTTTTGTCAAAATACCTAGAGATGGCGGTGGTGATAGAAAAGGCAACTATTGGACTTTAGGTACGTAATAATAGTACATTGTTTTAATTTGTTAAGTTATAGAATCAATATTATTCAACATAAATATATAATTTAGTAAATTCAAACTATCAAAATTTTTTTCATTTAAGTAAGGACATTGATTAAATTATTATTAAATCAAATTAAATGATCAGTAATAACATAAAATGAACTATATTGAAATGGTTATGAATTAAGTATAAAACACTTCATGTAAACATGATATATTAAGAACAAAATGTTATCATAAAAGATTAATTTATTGGCATTTAAATTAAAATTTTTAAAGATTTTCTGATAGTATTAGTTTATGAGTAAATATCTATGGACATTATATAATAGGTTTTGACATAACCTACACAAATTAATAGTATTTATTTTTATTATTAATCACTTGAAATTTTATTAACCCATAAACATACATTATTTATAATAAAAACGTTAATAATATTGTATCTTAAACATATACATTACGTATGTACATATAATTTAGATATAAACACATTATTTCTAGATTATAAAACTAAATTCGTTATATTTCGGTATTCAATTGTATTATTCGTTACAGATGTTATATTAGGTTAATATATATAATATACATGTTAGGTTAGTATTTTTTAAACAAGTTAAATTGGATATTACTTAATTTATACAATATTATATTATGTTTTTTTATTTTTTTAACTATATATACATTTGAACATTAGTTTCATGTAAAAAAAAAAAATGATTCCAAGAATAATGTTCGTAATGTTTCGTAATATTCTATGTTTCATTGATGTCTCGTCAAATTTTAACCTACATAATACAGGCATTTTGTTTTTAGTTTTATATATTTTCAAAGTTCAAATGATAATAAAAAAATAGATCCAGGGAATAGAGACATACGTATAATCCCAAATGATAACAATTAAAAATGATTATTATATTACATATAAGTACTTCTAAAAACGTATTACCAATTAAAAAAAAAGGATCAAACTAATGTTAATAAACTAAAATAAGAGTGTAAATAATAACATATTGAATTCTTAGTTTCAAATGTTTGATATAACATATGATATTTTTATAAAATTTTGGATTTTATTATGAGTTGATTTAAAATTTTATTTAATATTCATTGCAATCCATAATTTTCATCCGTAATGACTTCAATATTTATTTGATCGAATATTCTTGAATTAAATTATTTATGAACTACATTATTTGGTATCCATAAAGTCATATTTAAGTTATATAGATGCTAATAATATACATACCGATTAACTCATATAATTTTGACGCATGTATAAGTACACTAAATTACAATCAAATTAAAATATTATAAATATTTTGTTAGTTTCATTAAACATCGTATACCTTGTCTTGTTATAGAAAATGTACACGTATAAGATACATAGATGTTATGTACCTATATTAATCTGTAGTACATTTTAGAAGTATATCTAATGCTAATATGTTCAGCATTAATTTTTACCAAAACTTATAATTTCCAAACTAGTTTTGATTACGAGCGATAAAGATTAAAAATTGCATGATGTTGTTTTGTTTGTTTTTACATTGAAACGACAGCTGATGATTGTAACAATATATGAAAACTGCTGTTATAGCACTATTGAAAATATATGATAAAGATTTGTACGCGTACGTTGCGCTTAGCTCACCAAAACACGAAATTCATTACGTTTCAATAATGTCATTATGTTTTATTTATTATTATTAGACCTAATATTATAATCCAGGAAAAAATTTGAATTGCCCGCTTCATAAGCACTTTGTTTTTAACTAATAATATATATATATATATATATATATATATATATATATATATATATATA